>NC_083424.1:45787628-46087628 GCF_020745735.1 Hemiscyllium ocellatum
GACCATGCAATAGCCACAGGGAGGATCCAATTCCTTTACCTGCCAACATACCTGTTCAGTGAGTGGCACAGTGCAGTTTATATCCAAACGGTCATCTCCCTCCAATTTCAGCAATGAATTCCCTAATAGCTTCTGCAGAAATTAAACAACAACATTATAGCGTGCATACACAACACATCTACAGAATTTGCATAATTTGAGGAACATATACAGGGGTAGAGGTAGGGGTAGGGCAGAGGAGCGAAGGGTAATGATACAGAGGTCATGGGCTGTTTTTAAGCAAACACAGATACTTCATTCAGCCCTAGAAACTCACCTTATAATTTTAGGCAAGGATTAACTTCTTTCTAAATCAATCACTCCAGCAGTTAAACAGGATAACTCAGACACAAAGGAATGGGACAGACCAACAACAAAAGGGAATCTGGAGGACAGGGATTATTTTGCAGTTATATGCCATTGAGCAATGGTTAGTGCTGCTTTCAAAAGAACCTCCAAGAGAATTGTTACAAGGTTTCCTGGAAAGCAAAAAATTGCCCTTGTCATGTGTAAGCATGCATGTTTCACAGGGGTGCAGAGACAACATCCTCACAGTTGTGTGGTGGGTCTTGCCTACATTTCCTTGAAAGCTGCAAAAATTACTGTTAAAACAAGTTTTTTAACAAGAATCAAATTTCAGAAAGATCTGCAAAGCAGAGGTTTACGTTTTATGCTTAATAATTTTAAATAAATACTGACTTAGTTGACGAGCTTCAAAAATTCAAGTCAGAACTGTGCAACAGGCTCTGTGGCAGCAAGCAGGAAAGGCACAATCAAGTGTGCAAACATTTTACCTTCACCAAGTGGGAAAGATCTTCACATCTCTGGGTTACTTCAGCCTATTGTGTAGTGACAAAGGGTCATTGCAGGTTTATGGTACATGCTTATGTAGGCACATAAATAACATGGTAAACAAGTCAAATTACTGTAAATAAAGAAACCAAGCTGTGATGAAAGAAGCATGAACAGACACAATTTACTGAATACGTACAGCAGCTGTCTCTGCTTTTTCACATGATCTTCTCCCACAAGCCACAACAGACTCCAATACATTGGCCCAACGCTGTTTGTCTGGGAAGCTTGGAGCCAGCATGTAGAGTGTCTGACCAGGCCAGCAGGTTGTGTGGGGCTGGGACTCCAATTTTAATATGTAAGGCACATCTAAAATGAAGGAAAAGCTGATTGAGAGAAAGAGAATTGGAACAAATAATAATTCAAAGCTATCACTTGATACTTCAGGATATAACTAAGCTATTACTGGAAATAATTTTGGAATTTTCCTTTTACTTCCAGGAGATGGTTGAGTTAATGCCCCACCATTTGGAATCCCCTTCATCCTTAAAGGTGAAACATCTTCAACATTGCATTTGATTGCCGTGAGGGATATGTGTTGGAAGGCTGATATTCTTTAAAGATATTTTTGATTCATCTCCAGGCATTACATATTAATTTATTATTTACTTCCTTGCTCATCAGTTGATTTCATGGAAAAATATCCAACCTTTGAAAAATTGTGGCAAATAAAATTATACAAATGACTTTTGAAAAGGGGCCAGATGAGTGCGTGCATTCTACTTGAAGGATAAAAGTAACTCAACAATGTTAAGAACTTGGGCATAGTAGATGATAAAATGTGCAGCTGAGAATTCACAAGTGATTTTAAAACAGTTCATCAATTTAGTTAAGCAGCAACCATTTGAATAATGTATAATGAAATAGAGAGGATGGGAGCACACAATTCATGACAAGTGGAAGTGGTTTATTGATCCTGGCACAAGAACAGACAGAGGCCGTGGAGTGTGTGGATTTTTGTAGCTTGTGGTAACAGTGTTCCGCTCAGCAGTTGGAAGCTCTTACCCCAGTCTTGCTCGATCTTCCTTAGTCTCCCATATTTATATAGGCAAGCTGAGAACAACGGGCCTCCCAACAAACACATCTCTGAATACTCACCAATATACTTCACTCCTAAGGGCCGATAGTTTTCCCTTAATTCAATTACATCAGTCCAATGCAAGTTAATCATTGATTTGAATTCTACTAAATGAGTATAGGATAGGTAGGCAAGATATCAGGGTGGTCACCTCTCACCTTGCCCATCACTTATGCTCGAGGTCGCCTTTACCCTCACTGACAGAAACGTCAACACTGAATCAGGAGACATTGACATTTCTTGTTTGTGCATTTTTCCAGGGAAAAGTAATGTCATCTAAGACAGTTTGATTTAGAAATTAGAACTTCAGCTTAGATACTCTATTCATACAGCATCACAATTTTGCCAATATAAAAAAAACTTGATTAGCACTCACACAGTGAAATCTATACATAATTCTTTCTTCACAGAACACACAAAGTGGCAAAAATTAGTCAATGGTTCAGAGCCCTGACAGTAGTTCAGAGAGCTATGGGAACTCTATTGAGTCAGTATGTGGCCCCCGCAGAAACCATCCTGGCTGTCCAGCAGCTACTTAGTTGCTTTTGGAAATCCTATTTCTTTCTCCAAGTACTAGCAGCTAATCAGAGGCCTAACAGAGCCACTGGGAACAGTGGTTACTGTTACACAATCCTCGTACTTGCAAATTGAGTCCAGGGTTGGGGGTCTAGTTAATCAAGCCTTGATTCGGTGGGGACTATGCAAAGGCACTCAGCAGAGATTCATCCTTCACCTTGCCCACCACTGGGAAATGCCATGGTGACAGAAGGCAACAGAGTTTTCTCCCCTTCCTTCTCTCACTGCTTTATAGAACAAATATCCTTAAACGAGCCTTAGAGAGCTGATAAAATCCAGTCCATTAAACTAAATGGGATTCAGTTCTGTATGACTCTGAGTGGTATAATTAAGCTGTATACACTTTATTTTAAAGTAATATGTGGTCACTTAATTCTTGAAAATGAAACCCAAACTTCACCACATCTGTCATCATCTATGTTAAGTGATTTGCGTGCACATACCTATTAACAGCTAGTAATACTCATTTAATTATTTATCCTGGTTCCGAATCAAATTGTAAGCATTTTTGGCACTGATCTACAGTAAAAAGTTTGAAAATTTTACAAGGTGTGTTCAGAATGAAGTTCTTTTCTGTTCAATCAAATTATTATGCTGAAATATGATGCTTCTAGATACATGTAGGGTTTCCTCTGAGAATTGAGCATGTCGAAATGAAGGAAAAGCAGTTTTGCAGTGCAGGGCTACCAGTTAGAAGAGGAAGGAGAAGCAGAAGGGTCCTCAAATGAGGACGACATATGTGTCAGTGGTCTTCAGGCAGTAATCTAATCTCAACTTTAAATGAGGACCATTTTATGGGATGCTTTCACTTTTACAAACTAATGTCGCCTCACATGCAACCTCAAAAGACAGCAACTTAATTCCTGTTTACCTTGGCTGTTAAAATTTGGTTTCTTCCAGGCTGCTACTGGAGAGATATATGGAAGTCACTGAGACTCAGCAGAGATACAGCAATAATGTAATTTGCCACTTCTACACACAAGGTAGCAGGACATACTTGAATGGTGGCGTTCCACATGATTCAGAGTAGCATCGATTGCATGAGCATCATCAAAGCTCTGCTACTGAGGATTGTCAGTAAGGCTTGCACTATACCACACTTGTATCTACTGGAAACGAAATATATTCATACTAGACTCTGTTCTTTGCAGACAGACAGAACATGTACACACACTGCCTGTTTTCAACTCAACAAAACAGGTGACAGCTGTTCGCGGGTTCATTCTCCCTAAAGAATCAGTCACCCTGTCTGGCTTAAAATTTAAATTTTAAGTTAAAACTGGCAGTTAAAACTCAACCATCATTCATGTATTCTCCATGGCAACATGTCTAGAAATCAGAAACCCACTTAACAACCAGTTAATACTCTCCTCTCATTTTGGTTTCCCCCTCAAAATTGGTATTCATTGCCAACACGCTGATGAGTGGAAGATGGAAAGCCTCAACAAAATAGGCCCTTTTTGAGCAATAGTGCTGGCCTACCATACGACTATCTTCTAACATTACCTATCAAACTGTCCTCTTTCCAAAAACATTTCAAAAAGTCCCATTCAAATTTTATGAATTCAGTTGTTACATATAATGCATACGGACATAACCTAACCTGGTTTTGATAGCCAGCCTCAGTAACAATGACCATGAAACCACCATCACTTATTTTTAAAACCCATTTGGTTCACAAATGTCCTCTAGGAAAGGAAATCTGTCATCCTTATCTGATCTGGATTACATGTAACTCCAGACCTGCTGCAATAGAATTATAGAGCTGGTGCTGAAGGACAATTATGTTTTGACTTTGCTGGCAAAATAAAAAAAGTGTAAAACTACTGTTTTGTGCCTAGTACTTTGTTTAATGTAAGCATTTTGCCTTCAATCAGGTGTCTCCTACAACAGACTTTATGACATCTTCCCTGTTTTGAAGAAAATGCAGGGAATAGCACCCCTGCTTGGAACAGTCTGGGGCACACCAATGCCAATAAGTTGCCTCTTTAATATCCTTTCAGAACATTCATTTATAGTTATATATTTCATAGTTACACACTTGACATTATACTGATCTTTTTATTCCCTAAAGGTACCACAGCCAAATCTTACCTGTTTTTGCAGTGTTTACAAGCTCAGAGGCTCCAACAGCTCCATGAACTGTCACATCTCCATCAGGCTGACATAGCTCAAACTCATCGATTGGTCTTTGCCCTGTTAAAAAGGGAAGGAAGAAACATTAGACTGCTTAATCTAACAGTATTGTTACTGAGGGAAACATCTCAGTGTGTACAAAATCATTTCTCTAAAACATTTCTTTTCAGAACCTGAAAACCTGTGAAACCACTTACCTCCCTGTTATTTCATGTACATTGAAGATAGCTATTTTCAGGTAGCAACCCAACTAGACACACTTTCTTGCAAGTCATCAACAATTGCAATACCTGTTACAGCAAATTCTGTAAGCCAGTTTGGTGATTTAAAAAAATCAGTTTAGACAAGTTTAATTCTTTGTTGTCACTCCTCACTGACTGCTTTTGTCCTTCTCGTTTATTAACGCTAATAGTACTTATCAATGCTATTTGACCTAGAATTAGAGTTATTCATATCCAACTCTTCCACATGTCACTTCTGGTCCTGATTCAATAGCAATGTCATTTCAGGTATCATCTGTCTTATACCTATATTACTTAAAAAATAAGCAAGAGATTTTGTGCCATTCCAGAAGGGTATTAGCCAGCTTTCAATGTACATTATTTAAACTTTGATGTATAGGTGCTGCTCTATCTAAAATGAATTATTAGCTCCACTCTTTTCTAAACATGACTTGAGTGACCTTGGTAAAGAACCTAGCAAAATGGAATCATTCTGCTTTAACAACTGCCTTCTCAAGCTTGATTAAGGCTTCTGCACTAGATATTATCCTTATCACCATTTCAGAAGCTCTGCCCAATGCATTCACTTCAATCTTACTCTGAATAAAGTTTTCATTCTCCTTGAAAATTTATTGTGTCTCCTTCTCTATCATGACAGTGATTCTAATTACCCCTCAAACAATTAAACAAAAATCAATTTTATATAGAAAGTGCTCTTAACACCCAAATTGTACAAGTTACCATCTCACGATTGTTAGTAAGTACTAGGTTTAGTTTGACTGTGGATGTACTGGTCTCTTTGCTTTGGACTTTGTAATAATCATTATCCCAAATATATCTAAAGACTTCAAATAACTATATGCTAGGATGGCTCAGAAATATGTCACACTTAAATATATGTACTTCATCTCGAATAAGTCACAGTCTCAAAGTTCAGGCATTTCCTGAAGTCACATTTTGTTTGTTGTCCCAATGTGACAAGAATAGTATATCCTTCACTTGTTTCATATTCATCCCAAATGTAGTCAAAGCATGATTTCTTGCACTATTTGGTCAAAGTATACATTAAGTCCCCTCCAAACCAATAGGAGATCATCAGGAATCAGAGTACTGACCACAAAATGGTGCAGGTCTCACTTTGTAAACTAGATTAACATGTCTGAAAAGTTACTCAAAACATTTAATACCTACCATCTATTGTATCATTTTCATAAAGGAGAACTTTTGATCCTTCCAGGATAATATACTTGCGCTCCCAACCCTGTTGCCCTCGTTTTCCATTCCTGATAAAACAAGACACTATAATGAGGTGGTAGAATGTAGCACAACAGCCACATACTAAACAATTGTTTAGAACAAGCAGATCAACAAATACTTCTATAGGTGAAAGCCAAAGAATTACAGCCTGGATCTACCCTCGACTATTTTCAGTCTTAAAGGTCCATTAGGAATCTTGAGCAGGAGGATAATGTAACATTAAAATAGTTTATGGTTTGGGGTGAAAGATGGTGATATCTGTTGAAAAACTATGCAATTCTTCTGCTAACACTCAGACATTCCAATTTTCATGTGAACATTTTTCTCATCACACTCGGAAATACAGAAGGTTAACCCAAATTAAAATATTAAGGCTGTTACCTTACTTCTTAAAGAACTCTTGACAGATGCTTTATGTGATAAGATACTTAATCATGGGGGCTAGGACAATATCAGGTTAAATCCTTGACTTCTACTGAGGGAGTCAATCTATTGGGGAAAAGGAGAAGGGGGCAAAGAAAGTAATTGCCCTTGGTGTCCCTCTCCTGGAAAAGAAAGAGAAGTGACTTGGACACCTTCTCTGACTGAAAGGAGCATGAATGTAGACATTAAGGGCAGACAAGTTCATTTCTTGCTGGCAACTGAAACAATCTGCCAACAGAGTTCAAACTCCCATATGAAGAAAATATAACTTGGACAAGGTGCCAATGGAAACATACTGGCAATGTAACAACAGTTTCAGGATGAGAGAGTGGGATTGAGGATAGAGAAAAATTTGGGTAGAGGAAGGAATGTAATAGTATCTGACCATCAGCTTGAATTACCTGAAACCCAGAGTTCCCATTGCACGTGTCAGCCGATAGTGCACCAAGAGGTGCAAATTGGTACTCAAAACCCAGGATTAACAGTTATCCATGGTGGGAGAAAATAAAACTACTGAAACCACTTTTGAAATGCCTCGTTATATATCATCCTCTTATTGTTACAGCAGAAGGTAGGTATGTTGAGGTCTCTCTGGCCAAGACAGCAGAGGGCGATAGAGAGCAAATTGAGAAAATCAATTGAACTAACAGCATCAAAGATTATTTGCCTTTAAACAGTCTTCCTGTCACTCATATTAAAACACATCTTTTTCCCTATTTATATAATTGTTTGAAGCAAATGGTTAACAGTTTTTAAACCATAATTGCTTGAGGTTTGTCTCAACTCTCTCTTCAGATCATGGAAAATGATAGCAAATGTAAATAAACTGGAGATGGTAGCTAAATTTAATACTGAAGGATGTCTGTAAATTGATGAATTTGGCACAATTAAAAAAACACAAGCTGAACATTCAGGTGCGTTATAATGGATTCAAACTCCAGTTAAAAGATGGAGATGTCCAGGAAGATCAAAAATCTTATTATATCCATTATAAATAAACTATACATGACTTGCTACCACGAAGCAGAATTTGGTTAGATTAAAGCTTAACTTTTCCACCAACTAGAACAGAAACACTTTTAAGGACTTGTGCAATTGGCTAACCTAGAGGATTATGCACTCTGTAGTTTTTGGGATATAAAATACCGACATAAGGCTGGTGCATCAAATCGTTCATTAGTGTTTTGCAATTAATTTGCGTCCTTTTACCTGCATTCCCATTCCTTTATAAAAAGTTCCTTTTATACTTTAATCTGATCAGTTATAGTTTCAGTCTCTCGTGTGTGTATTTGGGCTGCAGTGCCACAGACTGATACTCCAGCAAGCTGTAAATACTAATCCTGAGGGTCCTCTTGATAGTGTTGTAATTTTACAATTTCCCTCACTCTATTTTCTTCCTCTATCCCCAAGCTCCTACAAGGTACCAATGTCCCTGGTTATTTTTGCATGAGAAGAAAAAGACAAGATAATTTCTACAAAAGCAGAAGGTTGGGGTTATTATCCTAGCACCAGAGTCATGATGAATAACTGCTCAAGAGTAATGCAGAAAGGAAGAAAAAAATGAAAGCTAACTAAATGTGCAGAGAGTCAGGTTATGAAGTAGACTTTTAATTACTCACTCCCAGGACAGTCCCCAACTATTTTTGTTGAACTCCTGTCCATGCAGTATGGTACCTGTGACTGTTCTGAAAACTTACACACTTCTATTGAGGTGCTGGTCTAGAGCTTGATGGTAAAATCCTGGTGTATGGCTCAAAATCAGTGCCCTCTGACTCAAGTTTTCAGAGTGATGTCTAGCAAGCTGTCATCACTGAGTGGAAGCATTTGAGAAAAATATGAATAATGTCATAGACTAAAGAATGGAATTGGTCTCACTGATTTATGCAAGTCTGTCAAAGACAGTACCTATGCTCATAAAGATATCGTCCTTACAATTGAAACCCATGCTACCCTTATTTGAAAGTGAAACCAGATTGCAAGAGTTGTGGTTTCTACTTGGGAAATGTACATTGAACCAGACAATTAGAAGTCAGTGACTATCAGTTCGATATTCATGGCATGGAAAGCAGGAATAGACCAACCAGCCCCTACAACCCTTTTGATTTATATAATACACGAGATAACATGATAATATCTGTTGGAAGGACACACAGATTTCATTCTGACCCCATTGATCTTTGAGGGTTGCAGCAATACTATAAGTTATTGTTCTTAGTGGGAAAGCTAATGAAACCATTTGTTCTGTTGTGTAGTGTGTCATCATATGTTAAATATATTAGGTTATGTTACAGATGGGCACTGTGGGGATCGGGAAGATGCCAGGGGTGTTATCTACTCATGGACATTGTCTGCAGGTAAATCTGAGATAGTTGTTACATTGCCTGGTAATTCTGCTTGGAACTGCAGATAAAGTCACTTGAATCACGACACACAAACAGTCCACTTCTGGTGTAATCAGATCTTCCTGGCATTCTTTGCTCAGTCTTCTTCCAACAGCCTCAAGGACAGAGGATCAATATTCAATGTTGAATTGCAGTCACTATGAATGGATGTGTCAATCTTCAAACACTCCTAAACAGCAATCCTTCTGCTTATCCAAGATTCCACAAAGCTATGAGGAGTGCTTACCAGAGCCCTCATTTACATTAGCTATGCCCAAGCAATAAAACTACTCTACATTTTGTTGGTGCATCAATCTTGAGGATCTATAGTTCAAAGGAAGAAAATGAGAAAGAAGAAAGGGACAGAGAAAAAGAGACAGAAAAGAAGAATAAATAAAATACGGACATAGAAATAAGAATAAAATTAAGAGTCATTATGCAAGAGAGATAAAGTACTGAGGAAATAAAAAGATGGCAAAGAAGTACTGATCTGAAACAAGCAGACAAAGAGAAAGAGGCAGACACATGTCATTATTTTCATCTGTGAGAAAGGTCACAGCATTTCAAATACTTTATTCGGGTTTTCCAAGAAAGAAATTCTCCCAAACCTTACATTCAGCTGCAATTTATTAAACAGATTCAGTGCTACCAAGTAAAAATCTATTTTGGTTCAGTTCATGACAGGGACACTGTCCCATTGAAGAATATTCACCTTGGAACCTTCATCCAGCCTTCCAGGTGCACATTGGCTGCTGGATCCTTTAGTTGCAAACCGGGGGAGTTCATTTTGTCACGGCAAAACGCTTTTGTAAAATGTGTAGCATATTCTGAGGGGAGCCCACATGTTGCTGGCAGGCAAGAGGAGCATTTAGGATGGCACATCACTTGACATTCTAGGTAAAATATACACATTTATTAATATCAAGTCCATACGTTCCACTTTAAACCTAATATTACTCATAGTTTAACTCTCAAAAAAGATGGTGGCATTACACTTGATGGGTGATTGAGTTTGATACTCCAGACTCATTAAATTCAGCTAAAATGGCACAGTTGGGAGTCATGCGAGTGACAAGGCCCACAACCAGTTTCCTAAAATGTCTTAACCATAAGTCAGAGTACGTGACAGCAAACATTCCATTGCCAGGTACAGATGCCATTGCACTAGGTTTACCATCAAAAGGTAGGAACTGAACAGAAACTCCCAAGCAATTGCAGTGCTTTCAAGGAAATCCCCAACATTTCTTTGTGATTTGAATACAATGGAAAATTATGTCGATGATTCTCCACAGGGATTGCCATGTTCTGAGGAGATGGTGGGGGAAAATGCGAAAAATATAAACAGATATGATTTAGATAAATAAAGGAATATACTGCAGATGCTGGAAATCTGAAAAAAAAATGCTACAGAAACACAGTACTTCTAGAATCTGTGCAGAGAGAAACAAAGTTTATGTTTCAAATCCAATGATTCTTCTTCAGAATGTATGATTGGTGAATGACCTTAAAAGCAAATCTCAAGCTTTAGATGCAGACCTTTCCCAAAGCAACTGAGGGCGAAAACAAACACTTGTAGCATATCAAATATAAAAAGTTCACCTGACTAAATGAGATAATTGTTCCCTGCTGAAATTTCTGAACAGGTAATCGTTATCGCAAGGTTTGTGAAGGTTTGTAGGTAATCATTAGTTTCCACTTAAACTGCAAGGTTTTGAATTATTTCTACAATATTGTAGCCTTTGATTCTTGTGTAGATAAAACACATTTCAACATTATTTTCAGCTCGGCCTTGACCAATGCATTTATAAATGAGTAAAGTTGGTCTTAAAACAATGTGCCAATTGAAAAATCTAAACAACAGTAATCATGAGATCCAGAATTTTATTGCTCATGAAGGCATCAATAAGCAGACATTTAAAGAAAAATTCCAGACTCTGAACCTCTCTTTGTGGACCATTGAGAAGTTCACCAGAATCAAGAATTAGAAATGATTTTTTTTATTTCCTTATTGATGTTACTTATTAGAGTATTATTCTGCATGAAGTTGCATTTGTACAGCACATTTAACATGATTAAATATCCCAACGCATTTCAGAGAAGCAATATCGAACAAAGCCAAACAGAGATATTTTGACAGATAGCCAAAGATTTGGGCGAAGGGGCTCATTTCAAGAAGTTGTATTTAGGTGGGATATGGGTGAAAAAGGAAAGAAACTTAGAGAATTCCTGAGGATAGGGCCAGACAACCGAAGGGACATTTATCTCGTGAGTAAAGAATGTTGGGTGAATAGGAAAGTTATGATGACAGCAAGGTTTGTGAAAGTTCAGGTGTGTGGAGGACACAAAACTGGAGGGTAGAGAGAATAGCATTGGAACTGTCAATTCTGCAGGGTCAATAGGGAAATGAGTTAGAAGAGAATACGTGTTAGAGATGGGTCAAAATAGCATGGTATTTATTAAGCTAATCTGATCTATTAGAGTTAGAGCACTGCTAGAAGTGACAAAAGTATCTGAACATTGGAATTTTGTTGACCAAGCGAATTCAGATTTTTTTTGTAAGCAGTAAAGAAATGTAATCCATCTATTCACTCCTACCTGCACATTTTGCTGCTTGACGACCAAAGTGTACAGTGTCCAAGCAAACAGCACATTTTGTGGCCCTCATGTTCAGGCCAACTGTGAAACGATGAGGAATATTGTGGTGCATACGTTCCTTCAACTGCCGACCAAACTCTGTGGGGGGAAAGATAGAAAGGAGAAATGTGAGAACGGTTATTATGGGAGCAGTCAAGCTCTAAGAATGTTCCACTATCTGACTCCCAGATACATTACTCCATGCACTTCAACTTCACATCAGAATACATCATCCTTTCAGCTACATCAACATTCTGGGCCATTGCTTTTCACAACTTTCACACATTGTATTGATTATGCAACTCCAAGAAACATTTTGACACTTCCCAGTTTTTGCTGAAGCATTAGGTTTAGGTGTAATGAGATATTGAAACAACGAATATGAAACAATACCCCTTTCACAGGATTGAGTCTGGAGAGGTTGAGAATGACTGGCCTTCAAAATAATTAACTGAGATTTACATAGTGCTTCTTGTTACATTTGGAGTAATCATATTCTGCAAAATCCGTCATGTAACAACAGAAACTCCTCAACTGAATTGTTGATGCATCTGAAGATTGTAAGCTGAGAATGCATTCAACTTGAACTACAAGTACTTTCTGATATAAGCTTTTCTTAAGTTTATATTTTAATTAGGATTACATCTGCTTCAACCAACACTTCCTCACCTTCAGAAGTGGAGGACTCCTTTCTGTGGCCAGAGGGAGGAGCTAGCAGGGTGATGGGATTTGGTTGGTGCTCTGGGGAATGTACAATAGCAGACATAATAATCTGGTGTCTGGCTGTGGCTGGTGTAGATTGTGGCTGATGATCCACTGTTTTTAGATGAGCAGCTAGAAGAAACAAAATAGGAAAAAGGTGCAGAGATTAAGAACAACAATATTGCCAAAGATAGAATCATTAGTAACAGAGTGATTGTAAATGCAGTGACAGAGACAGACCATACTGGAGGTAGATAATTTACTTGTGTTAGCATCCATGTACCAACTCTTATTACGAGGAGAAAGTGAGGACTGCAGGTGCTGGAGATCAGAGTCAAGAGTGGGCTGCTGGTAAAGCACAGCAAGTCAGGCAGCATCGAAGGAGCAGAATTGATACTTCGGATTCAGCTCCTCTCCCACTCTACCCAAGGACATGCATGTCCTGTGCCTCTTCCACTGCCACACCCTAACCATCCAACTCCAGGAGAAAGAACACATCTTTGCCTTGGAACCCTCCAACCACACTGCATCAATGTGGACTTCACTAATTTCCTCATTTCCCCTCCCCCCTGCCAACTTCCAGTTCCAACCTTCCAATTTTGCACCACTCTCATGACCTGTCCATCTTCCTTCCCATCTACCAGCGGCATTTCCTCTCAGACTTTTCACCATTACCCCCGCCTCCATCTACCTATCGGATTCTCAGCTTACTTCCCCCACCCCCCCAGCCCCATTCTCCATTCCATGTCACACTCTACTCCCTTGACTCACAAGCCTCATTCCTGATAAAGGGCTCTTGCCAGAAACATTGATTCTCCTGCTCCTCGGGTGCGAACTGACCTGCTGTATCCTTCCAGCACACCACTCTCAACTGTTATTACTGTCTTGCACAAACTGAAGCTTGTAACCATGACTATAGAAAGAATCAGATAAACCAATGTGCTTTGAGAAATCTGGTAGCTTTGAAATGTACTACATAGATACAAATCTTTTCTTTATATAAGGCAAAGAATGCATCCCTGCAAACAAAAATTTAAACATCATTGCCATTTGAAAGTATGAGGATTACTTGGAACCTTGTAAATAGAGTTAAATTTTTAAAAAAGTATTGAGGCACTAGCGTCACAGGAGACCAAAAATTCAAAGTACTGTACACATCTGATGGCCACAGGACATTTGCCTGACTGTTCATTATTTGTTATGCACAAATAGAAGTTCACTGATATTCCTCTGGCAGCTCGATTTCTTCTCTATTTCAAAGGAGTCCTCTTTCTTCCAGTACATCAGTTTATCCATGCATAGTACAGGTCACTCTATTGTTTTTTTATCAGCTAACAGTGTTGTGCTTTCTTCAGACTGAGGACCCCATAGATTTGATGAGCAAAGAAAATAAGTTATTAGTACAAGCCATGAGGAACCTTCTGGATAAACGTTAGTCAATTGGACAATACTTCTGATGAAAATCATAATCATATCACAGAAGGTAGCTATTTCGCCCATTCTATCTCTTTTGAAAAATAATTTAAACTATTTCCACTCTTTTGTTCTTTTTTCCATAGACAAGTAAATGCTTCTTTTTCAAGCTTCATCTATTCCCATTTGAAAGTTATCGCATCTGCTTCCACCACTTTTCGAGAGCATAACAATTTGTGTCTAAAAATGATTCATGTCACTTTGCATCCACACCAGATTCCCAAAATCTGCTTTGGTAGGATGATGGAGTGTTTAAAATATCTATTTTATATCGAAAATGACTGAGTTGGCTGAACCACAGGTTAGGTTTTAAAAAGACTGGCAACAGGAGAGTGTGGGTGAGGTGAAAAATCAGACAGGCAATGAGATACAGAGCCTGACTGATTGGAGCAGCTCTCGGAGCACAAGATTCTAAAGATTCACAAACCCTCTGAGTAAAACTATTTTTCCTTATTTTAGTTCTAAGTGGCTTTCTCCTTATTTTAAAATCAAGTCCTCTGGTTCTAGACTCCCCAGCTAGGGGAAACATTTCATCTCATCTGCCTTGTTGACTCCCTTAAAGCATTTTGTACAGATTTCAGTAAGATCATTTTTAAGTCTTTGAAATGCTCGAGGATACAGGTCTGTTTCTCCAATCTCTCTTCCTAGGATTGTCCTGCCATCGCAGGGAAAAATTTGGTGAAAATTTCTTGGACTCAGTCTATGGCATTTATAACCTTCTCAAGGAAATGTTCCTGAAACTGCATGTAGTACTCCAGGTGCAGTCTAACCAAATTCGATACAGTTGAATCAAGACTTTGTTATTCCTGTACTCAAATTCACTTGCAGTAAAGGCTAACAAACCGTTAGCCATCCTAATAGCTTGCTGCACCGACATGTAAATAAGTCACTGAAGATTGACAAGGATATTCAAGTCCCTTTATACATGTACACTTTCTAACCGACTACCACACAAGAAATATTCTGCAGATCTGTTCCTCCAACCAAAGTTGATAGCGACCAGTTTTCCACATTAAATTCTGCCTGCCATGTCCTTGCCCAGTCACTCAGTCTATCCAAATTCTCTTGAAGCTGCTTTGCATCTTCCTTACAGCACACATTCCTACCTAGCTTTGTATCATCCATGACGCACATATTCCTGGACAAAATTATTGACATGTATTGTAAACTGCAAGGGGTACCAACAGCAGCCTCTCGAGTTGTCTTTCTGACGTCAGGGGCCTCTGAAATCAACGTGCAGTAGTGACTTCAGGAACCGAAATCAATGCCACGATCATAATGGAACGCTGATCACTGTGCATGGAATATAGGAGTGGCTGCATGCACACAGCTTAGACAGAGCATTGGCTCCCAAGCACTCATCCTTGCAGTACTTCACTCGTCACAGCCTACCAATATGAGAATGACTTATTTACTGCTACTCCATTTTCTGCTTGTTAGTCAACCTTTAATCCATACAAGTAAATTACCTCTTATTCCATTTTGCTCCATCCTACTTTGGAGAATTTTATCAATTCTGAAACTTCAAATATACTACATCCAGTGACTCTTCTTGGCCAATTCTGGGTGTAATATTCTCAGAAAATTCAACAGGTTTGTCACACTATTTCCTTACACAAACCCATGCTGACTGCACTCAATTAGACTATTATCCAAGTGTCCATTTATAACATTCTTCATAATAGATTCTAGCTCTTCCCTACTATTGGTGTAAGGCCTGTAGGTCTGTAGTACCCAGTTTTGTCTCTCCATCTCATACGATGGCATTTGCTACCTTCCAATCTGTAGCAATGTACTAGTATCTAAATAATTTTGGAGATAATCACCAATGCATTGGACATCTCCATTGCTATCTCTTGCAACATTCTGAGTTGTAGAATGTCAAGTCCAGGCAGGAGGGGTGATGTTTTTCAGCCTTCAGTTCTGCAAAATTTTTCAAAATAACCTTCTAATTAAGTCTAATAGCCTTCAATTTCTCATTCTCCTTAATCTTTTGAAACTCCAATTCTGGGCAATTCCTTTTCTCCCTCAGAGAAGATACACACAAAACAATCACTTAGCCTCTCTTCCAATTCTCCATTCCCCACTATCAGCAGAATCAGAAGAATTTATAATGGATCCACGTTTGTCTTAGCCAAAAGTTCCCTTATCACATACCTACAGAAGATTTTGTAGCCGTCTTAACATGTTTTCTGCTAGATCACTTTCACAGTCTAACCTCCCTTTCTTTATTAATTTTGTGATCCTCCTTTGCCATATTCTAAAATTCTCCCAATCTTCAGGTTTATCATAATCTTTGGCAACTTTACTGGCTTTTTCTTTTAAGTATTGGAACACAATTATAGATTATGAGAATTGGGAAGTGCAACAGTTCAGATATTGCTGGGTTGAAGAGGTTTCTAATCATGTGATTTATTTGAAAAAGTCAAGAAAGAATCAAGGAAAGCTAGTTTTTTTTGCCATTTACTGGAAAAGTAAATAACTTCAGTGAGAAAGATAATCATAAGCTTTTAAAAGTGAATTAAGAATCACTTTATGGCCTCAATTGCAAGACAGCCGACTGAGTTTTGGAAGAGGCTAAAGATTTCTAGCAGCAGCCTTTGGACATTTGTTTTCAATGCAGCCACATGTCAATATTAGAAATGCGAGTCCCTTCAAGGGCTAACCAGAGCAGCTCCAGAGTTGAAAGAGTTGGGTTCTCCCCCACCAGGAGACCTATAGAAAGCCTTTGGATTTTCCCTAATCCTACCAACCAAGGACTTTTCATGTCCCCTCCTTGCTGCTCTTAGCTTTCTCTTTAGTTCCTTCCTGGCTACCTTATAACTCTCAATCGCCCCAATTGAACCTTCACGTCTCATCTTTACATAGGCCGCCCTCTTCCCTTTAACAAGGGATTCCAATTCCTTATTAAACCACGGCTCCCTCACACGACCCTTTCCTCCCTGCCTGAGAGGTACATACTTATCAAGGACACTCAATAGTTGCTCCTTGAATAAGCTCCACATATCAATTGCAACCTTCCCTTGAAGCCTACTTTTCCAAGCCACACATCCTAAGTCATGCCTCACCGCATCATAATTTCTCTGCCCCCAGCTATAACTCTTGCCCTGTAGTGCACACTTATCCCTCTCCACCACTAAAGTAATTCTTTGAAAGTAGAGTTGCAGGTAGACAGGGTAGTGAAGAAAGCACTTGGCATGCACATCTTTATTGGTCAGTTCACTGAGTTTAGGAGTTAGGGTGTCATGTTGTGGCAGTACAGGACATTAGTTATGCCACTTTTGGAATACTGGCTTCAACTCCACTTTCTTGCCTGCTCCCCATAACCCTTTTACCTATTACTAATTAAAAATTGTTTTTCCTTCTTCATAGATTTAGATTGTCCTGGCACCCACTGCACTCTGGGGTTGTGGATTCCAAAGCTTCATCCTCCAATGCGAGAAATAACTCCTTCTCAACTACATTTTAAATTTGTCATCCCTTAGCCTACAATTATGACTCCTAGATTGTCCCACAAGGGGAAATATCCACTGTCTACCTTGTCTGCACCCTTTGACATTTGTACACCTTAATTAAATCTTTTCTCATTCTTCTAAACTTCTTGCAAGTATAAACTGAAACTGCTGAATCTCTCCTCATAAAACAAGCCCTTCATCTCTAGAATGAGTGAATCTTTGCTGAACTGCCTCCAATATCCCTTCTCAAGTAGGGGAACAAAACTGTAAGCTGCAACCCAGATGTGGTCTCAACCAATGCCTAGTACAGTTTCAACAATACTTCCCGAATTTTATAGTCTATTCCTTTAATAATAAATGCTAAAATTCCATTTGCCATTCTTATTACCTCGTGTACCCGTGACTCAGCTTTCTGTGATTCACGCACAAAGACACCAGATCCCCCTGCATCAAAGCATTTTGAAGTTTATTTCCATTTAGATAATAAATTGCCTTTTAATTCTTCCAACCAGATGGATCACTTCACATTTATCCACATTAAATTCCATCTGGCAAATTTTGGTCCATTCACCTTATTTATCAATATCCATTTGTAAATTTCTTATTTCATTCAAATGTATTTTCCGACATATTTTATTGCCATCTGTAAAGCTGGCTACATTACATTCTACTTCTGGATCCAAGTCATTAACATAGATTGCAAATAATTGAGACCGGAGGACTGAATCCTGTGACACCCAACTAGTTACAGCTCATCAACTACAAAAAGACCCATTTATCCTGACTGTCTGCTTTCCTCTGCCAATCCTCTATCCAGATATTATCCCTCAGCTCATGTGATCTTACTTCGCTTATTAACCTTTCAACCGCCTTCTGGAAGCTATTTACATCTACAAGATCTCCATTATCTACTTTGTTTGTTATATCTTCAATGCACCCTAGCAAATTAGTTATACGTGATTTAGGCTGTATAAAACCATGCTGACTCTGATGGAGTTTGCTTTCACTTTCCATTTCATTATATTATATGAGCATTTTTCCAATCCACTGAAACTTTTCCAGAATCCAGGGAACTTTGGATTATAATGACCAATGCATTCACTGTCCCTGCTGCCACATCCTTTAAGACCCTGGGATATAAGCTGTCAGGCTCTGGGGACTTGTTTTCCTTTAATCCCAATAGGTTGCTTAGTCGTTTCTCCCTCCCCAAGTGATGGCAATTGCTCTAAGTTTCCCCCTTTTCTATAACCTTTGCATTACCTGTTACTATTAGGATAGTGTCTCCTCCTCCCTTGAAGCTGAGCCAAAATATTGGTTTAGTATCTTTACCATTTTTATGTTATGCATTATTAACTCGTCAATCCCATCCTCTAAGGGACCAATGTTCACTTTAGCTACTTTTTTCTACTTCATACACTTATAGAAGTTTTTGCTAAACAACCTGACAAACTATAGTAGACTGACACACAATGCCTTTCCAGTTTGAATAAAAGGAGGAGATACCTGGAAACCTATATTAAAATAACTCTAACTTTTGGCACACTTCACATCATTATCAAATCATTAAGATTGGCTTGTTTTTGAAAACAAACAGCTGATAACATTTGAAGATTTTTCCAAAGATTTCTTAGCTTTAAGAATACCATCTTACACAGAGCTGAATCCAGACTTGTATATACTTTTTATACTAATGGCAGGGTTTCTTTTTCTTACAGAGCTATAGAACTACCATTCAGAATAAGAAATAGCAGTGAAAAGTACAAACAAATGTATTAATATTTGCAAGGCTCATATCTGCAATAGAGATCTGCAATTTAGATCTGCAATAAAGTTACCAACAAATGCATTTAATAAGCACACAACAAAAAGTAGAAGTCCTTTCATCTTTGGGTTATTAAGCTGTTCTCCACATTTGCTCACATTTTCTTAAATCCTAATGCTTGTTACCAGGTCTCATATCAGGTTGTTAATGTGCCACGAAATCATTTCATGAAACACAAGTTGGTTGTTGCCTCCTCAAACGCTCTTACCTTCCTCCCGCACACATTTCAGCTCAACACGGATTTTCTGTAAGGCATCTTCTAGCTCCATGTTTCGACATCTCTCCTTATCTAAGGCTACTTTCAGGTCATTGTACTGCATGGGAATCTGGACAGGCAGAGAAGGGTCATCACGCCGGCGCCCAAATAAACTCTGCTGACAAGAAACAGATGTAGTCTTTATTATCAAAATACTACAAATGCAGTATTTCTTAGCTATACTAAGAAACTAAATTTTCACAACACTATGAATTCAACGATGATTTAGGATAATTTACCTAATCAAATGCACCACCCAGAGTTCATGATCAGAAAAAAAGTAGCCTCTCAGAAACTGCATTATCACCACATCTCAGTAACAGGGGCTGTGCAATGTGATAACACATTTGAGTGAAAATAGCCCACTCTTAAGATCTCCTTGAAATGCATCTAAATTTAGGCCAGCTGTAGTTTCACTCTCCCCACATAATATTGAAGAGTTCCTGTCAAACAAAATTAATTTTGTATCCAGACAAGTAAGCATTCAAGTAACCCAAACTGTATATATCAAGGTTAAGACAACAAAGCCCAGCAGCTTACTCAATAAATTTTGAACCAGCATGATTGTGTAGGTGTTATGAATGGAATTAAAATGTTGACTTTACATTGACATTTAACTACCTTTTTCTTTTTAATTGGTGGATCCATCTTTGATTGTAGGAAATCAATCAATTTAGACTGTTGTGTGATAGTACCTTCCAGCTTCACTCTATCATGGGAGAATACCATCTGTGGAGATAGAATGGCAGACATTGAATTTAGGCTTCTATTTTAACAAGTACTGCAAATTCTAGGCCTATCCATCAACAACAAGTCTCTGCAGATCTTGCTTCATATTACAAATAAGGTTATTCAATTAACTTCCTGCTGGATGACATGCAGATTTTGACTCAAAAATGTCTGAGGTGATGTTGCAACTAATCCTACAGGTGTATACACACTTTAGGACAGAAATGACAAACTACAGATCTTTAAATTCCAAAATCACACTTAACAAGGTAATGATAACAGAACTAAAGTCTGGAAATGCTGAACAAACTCAGCAGATCTGGCAGCATCTGTAGAGAGAGTTAATGCTTCAAGTCCGACATGCTCTTCTTCAGAAGAGGTTTTGAACGAGTCATATCAACCTCAAACAATCTGTTTCTCTGTCTACAGATGCTGCCAGACCTGCTGGGTTTCTCCAGTATTTTCCTTTTTTTTTCAGATTACTTATTCCCCCATCCCAATCCCCACTCTGCTACTGAAGAATACAGATCTGAATTCCATTGCACAGGAACATTATCGGATTGGTGGATTTGTAAATTCGAGCGCTGCGCCATCAGTGGCATACCTGCTGTTGCCACCTCTACCATTCTGTAGTTGTGCAACATGTTGAGTCATCACTCATAAATGACCCAATCAAGGCCCTTAAGTGGGCGTTTCAATCGTGTCCATCCTCCCACCCCACCTAGTCCAACATGACCACCATCCCAAAGTTGAACAGAAGGACAAAGCCAAAATTGTGAAGTCTTATGTTCTTATTTTTAGCCACAAAGTAGTGCTGAGTAAATTATTATTACGTTTACATTAAACATTTTCAGTACAAGTTGCAGAAACAGATGTGAAATCTAACTAACCTCTTCCCAACAGGTGCTGGTGCACTATAGCAAATGCCAAGTTTATAAATTCATCTGCATCTTAACCACTGGACATCAGAACTTAATCCTTTCAGTCATACTGATCTATGCTCAAGACTGCACTTCTGTGCTTTAGCTACTATATAGGACAAAGTCAACAGTTTCCGCCTCTATTTGTTTTTAACTGCTTTTATGTGCCTTCTGTCAGTCACCACATACTAAGAGTGATCTAATTTTCTATTTCATTAACTCTCACCTGCATGTTTGCAATCTGGTATTCCAAATCATTCTGCTCAGTCTTCAATAGGTCAGCCTGGTCCAGGGCTTCCTGCAGTCCTTGAGTCAAGCGGAAGATATGTGTTTTATGCATATCTAGCTGCTGCTGCAGTTTAGTTTGCTAAGAAAAATGAAGAATCAGAATTTTTGGAACGTACGACAATATGTAGGTAGATGAAAGAACATTAACTAATCAAACCAAAGCCAAATCTCAATCTGAGTCAAAGCCCAAAAGGTCTCAGTGTTAACAATTCTTGCAAATACGGAACTATCAAGGTGTTTTAATTTCTGCTCAGTAATAGGTACAGCAGACTAGATGCTATGTTCCATGAGTTATTAACAGAAGTAAAAATGCTCATCCTGTACTTTTAACTGGTGTGCTGTAATAGACACAGGCTGTATTGCCTTTAAAAGACACCCTTCTCCTTTAACCTTTCATACCAAATCTTATTTTGTTACTCCATCAAAGTATTAAAATTTCAGACGCAGCATCAAACAGCACCAACATAAATGTAATTCCCAGCATCCAAATAAATCAAGAATTTTACATAAGAAAAACATTTTATTGAGGAATGGTCTGCTATCTTGAATGATCTGATATTTGCACTACCTCCTCGATCAGTCTGTGTTTCAGTTCTCGCTCAGTTTCTAATTTCTGCTGAAGGCCTCGTGCATTCATTTCCAGCATCGTGTGCTTTTTCTCCAGGTCACTCAGCTGTAAATGAGAATGGATTAAAAACCATTCAAGTGAAAAATATTGCATTTCTAATTAACAATATACTGCATTAATAATATTGTGCATTCAAGAAAGATAACTAATTCTATCATTAAAACTAATTAATTTGCAAAATAAGTGCCAAATTAAGAACTATGTACTGATATATCATGTGGCCATTCTTTCTGAGGGGACATTGTCAGGTCCTGAGGGTTAAGGCAGGGTATCAGGTCCTAGGTGGGGTGGGAGGAATTGTTTAGTTTGATGGCAGAGGATTGGCAAGTCCAAGGCAGAGGTGTGGTCTGGGGACAGCAATGGGTCTGCGAGATATGGTCAGTTACACAGAAGTTAGATAGACTAGGCTTTTAATTATCTAACTTTTGCTAGGTAGCAATTTGCTTAACTACAATGGAACTCTCTAAATTCTCCAAGTTAGATAGATATGTTGAGGACTCCAGGCATAAGTCTATTGGAATATTCAAATTTTCAGGTCTTTCCTTCAGAGTCTGATATGTTGGGAATTCCACAGGGTCCAAACACACAAATCCCACATGTGATGCAGAAATAATGTTCCCCGCCCATTATCAACTAAACCTCAATGTTATCTAGGTCTTGCTGCATATAGACATGGGCTACTTCAGCACCTATAGAGTTGGGAACATTGCTGAACATTATACAGTTAGAAATTCAGCTGAAGGTGATTGCATCTCAGATGCTATCCCAAGGAACTCATCCAGTGACCAGATGGGACAGAGATGATTAACATCAAATAACATCTTCCTTTGACTCCAACAGGTGAAGAATTCTCTCTCGCTGATTCCTACTGACACCGGTTTTGGTAGAGCTCCTTGATGTCAAATGCTGCCTGGATGCCAATGGCAGTCTCTCTCACATCACTTCTGGGGTTCAGTTCTTTTGACCATATTTAGACCAAGACTTTAACAAAATCAGAAGCTGGGTGATCCTGGCAAAACCCAAACTGAGCGCTAATGAGCAGATTATTAGAGCATGTTTAATAGCACTCTCAAAATCCATCCAATCACTTGGTTGACAATTGACAGCAGACTGCTAGGGCAGTAACTAGCTGGATTGGATATATGTAAGCAATTTTCCTTACATAATGGAAAAGAAATTTGATATGCTTGCCTTTATTGGTCAGTGTATTGAGTATAGGAATTGGGAGGTCATATTGGGGCTGTACAGGACATTGGGTTAGGCCACGTTTGGAATACTGTGTGCAATTCTGGTCTCCCTGCTGTAGGAAAGATGTTGTGAAACTTGAAAGGGTGCAGAAAAGATTTACAAGGATGTTGGAGGGTTTGAGCTATATGGAGAGGCTGAATAGACTGGGGCTATTTTCCCTGGAGAGTCAGAGACTAAAGGGTGACCTTATAGAGGTCTATAAAATCATGAGGGGCATGGATAGGGGAAATGGACAAGGTCTTTTCCCCAGGGTGGGGATTGGGGGGGGGGGGTCCAAAACTAGATAGCATACGTTTAAGGTGAGAGGGGAAAGATTTAAAAGGGACCTAAGAGGGAGTGCGTGGATGGAGTGAGCTGCCAGAAGAAGTGGAGGAGGCT
Source organism: Hemiscyllium ocellatum (assembly GCF_020745735.1). Lineage (NCBI taxonomy): Eukaryota > Metazoa > Chordata > Chondrichthyes > Orectolobiformes > Hemiscylliidae > Hemiscyllium > Hemiscyllium ocellatum. Next base: position 45,811,125 of record NC_083424.1, read on the forward strand.
GGTACAATGAAAACATTCAAAAGGCAACTGGAAGCGTATATTAATTGGAAGGGTTTAGAGGGATATGGGCCAAATGCTGGCAAATGGGACTAGATTTACTTCTGATATCTGGTTGGCATGGATGAGTTGAACCAAAGGGTCTTGTTTGAATGCTGTGCATCTCTATGACTCTGTGTTTTATGGCCAGTCAAGCTGGGTACCAAACATTTCAAAAGGTCCTGGCATGGGAAGTAAACCCAGATTTTCTGGCTCAGACTTAGGAATGCTTCTACTGGGTGACAAGACCTCCTCTATGTAATTCTATGCAAATATTAAATGATGACGTCTGATGTCTTTTCCTGCTCTACCTACATGCCCAGAAGAGGGAGCTACAATGCCTTAGTGCTGTGAAGATGAAGTCAATTATGTCCACAGTAAGCCACTCTTGATCATATGCTATTTAAATGGAATATTTAATAAATCTTTGTTCAAATTTCAAATAATTAATATGACTTTCAAATAGCATTATATTGGAACATTCAACTTCCATGTTAAGTATCTTTCTACATTTTATTGTTTCACCATCATGTGCAACATTATGTTCTGTTTCCAATGTTAGGTGCAGCATTTGTAGATAACTTGAAAGGGAAGAATACTGCAATTTAAGTTCAAGTATATATATATTAAAACAAGAGATATTAAAATAATTTGTACCAAATACCAATTACAAGTGCGGTGTGCAACTTGAAATGAGAGAATTTCCTTAAAATTTTATATAAAACCAATTGGGGAGGATGGCAAGAGGAACCGAGAAGAACATTCATAGGTTTCTTAATCTCATTATGATTCATTGGTTTATGAGAATACAATCACTAAGTCTTAAATAGCATGTTAAGATAAAATCTACAATGTATTTAAAGCTCAAAATACTTTTCAAGAAGCTGACCACATCTTAGTGCATGAAAACATACTACAGTAGTGCTGGTTGTTTTTTAATTCCTTAAGTGTTTGCATTTCTGACAGAACCACTTACGCAAATATGTAATGAAATACACTAATGTAATGAGTCAGTAACGAGGTGATGCTTCAGATCTTGAGCTTGACAGATTAATTTATTCAATTGTGAAATCTTATTTTCCTTAGAGTAGCATCCTATTTCATATTATTGAATAGAATCTCTATAATGCACGATGAAAAATAGGTGTTACCAATGAGCTTGTTTGATAACTTAATCAATCTTTTCCTTCATATCAAGCCAGCACATTCACATGAACACACATATTTGGACTACAACAAATCTTCCTCAAACTCCAACAGTATTCAAGGTGTCACTTTCTGTTGTGAGATATTATTGTTAAGCTTATGATGTAAGTTATAGGACAACTAGAAAATAATGAGACAACACAAATTTCATTTAACCATCCTTTTTTTGTAGAGGGTATACAAGTTTCTCTTTCAAAGGACAACGGAGGAAGTAATCAGCCTATTCACAACATTACACATGGCTGGCAAATGTTCAGTAACAACACGACGGTTGGAGGAAGAGCGCCTCATCTTCCGCCTGGGAACCTTCCAACCACAAGGGATGAACTCAGATTTCTCCAGTTTCCTCATTTCCCCTCCCCCCACCTTGTCTCAGTCGGTTCCCTCGAACTCAGCACCGCCCTCCTAACCTGCAATCCTCTTCCTGACCTCTCCGCCCCCACCCCACTCCGGCCTATCACCCTCACCTTGACCTCCTTCCACCTATCACATGTCCATCGCCCCTCCCCCAAGTCCCTCCTCCCTATCTTTTATCTTAGCCTGCCTGGCACCCTCTCCTCATTCCTGATGAAGGGCTCTGGCCCGAAACGTCGAATTTCCTGTTCCTTGGATGCTGCCTGACCTGCTGCGCTTTAACCAGCAACACATTTTCAGCTCTGATCTCCAGCATCTGCAGACCTCACTTTTTACTCAAATTTTCAGTGAAGAAACGGGGTGAGGGCAGAGAGAGGGCAGGGATTAGATTAGATTACTTACAGTGTGGAAACAGGCCCTTCGGCCCAACAAGTCCACACCGACCCGCCGAAGCGCAACCCACCCATACGCCTACATTTACCCCTTACCTAACACTACGGGCAATTTAGCATGGCCAATTCACCTGACCTGCACATCTTTGGACTGTGGGAGGAAACCGGAGCACCCGAGGAAACCCACGCAGACACGGGGAGAACGTGCAAACTCCACACAGTCAGTCGCCTGAGTCGGGAATTGAAGCCGGGTCTCAGGCGCTGTGAGGCAGCAGTGCTAACCATTGTGCCACCGTGCCGCCCACGTTAACGAAGAGAACTTCAATTCTTAATTTAAGCACCGAACTAAGTATCCAAATTTCTAATGTTGACCTAAATAATATCACAGCCCAGGTGGACTGCACATTGATATCAGCTAGAGCTCTGATCATGTCAACTAATATCTGAGAAAGAGACACTCGAGTAGCTAGAGAGAGACAGCTGTTGTGTAGGTAAAGGCAGAAATTTAGATGCTGCTCACACTACCAAATCTCATTCAATGTCTTGTGATGAAATCTATGTTTTGTTCTCATTTTGTTTCATCGGACATAAGTTGGTGGATAGTTTCAAAGTCAAAATTTATTCAAGTGTGCGTAGATCTTTTTAAAACAAACAAAAAAAAAGGGTTTTACTCATGCAACAAGGCTATGTTCCTGCCTAACTGGCTTCTTCTCTACCATTATGTCTCTCTCCGTTTCCATTATCAGAGTTCTTGAAGTTCTGTCTTCTCTCCTACAAAATACCTGCTTCAGATCAAAGATTTTCTTCACTCATCCTCCAAACCTCTCAATTTTTCGGATGATACCACTTTATTTCCAGTCAACACATATTCAATGCTCGCAAATTCCTAACTACTCAAAGTAATGAAAACTTTGTTTCTACCAAGTCTAACCAATAGTCAGCTCATTTCCTGCAAGTTAAGGCTACTCTGAGTTCACTTACTGAGATACTTACTCTTCAAGGAAGAGTGTGGTGTTGGAAAAGTACAGCTGATCAGGCAGCATCCGAGGAGCAGGAGAATCGATGTTTCGAGCATAAGCTCTCCATCAGCTCCTCATTTTTCTACCATACTTACTCTTCCTTATCTCAGAATGAAACTCCAACATCGGCAAAGCTGACTCCAAAAGCCTGTGCGCACTTTCATCACAAACACAAAATCAACAGCACTTGAATAAGGGAGTTGCATAACTCATAGTCACTATATAAGAGCTCCTAGACCAGATAGAAAGGAAAAGCTTGTGGGTGGAGGTGACCCTCCTCTCACTCATCTTTACTTGAATTCATTGCATTGAGAAGTTACTGTTCTTCTCAACTTCATATGCATGTTCCCAAGGGCTGTTGTGACACAGTGGTAGAGTCCCTATCTCAGGGCCACAGGACCTGGGTTCAAGCCCCATCTATTTCAGAGATGTGTCATAACATGTTGAACAGATGGATTGAAACAATCTACATTAATGTTGCTTCTAAGTTGTCAAAACACCATCCCCCAAATGGCTTTCTCTCTCTCTCTACATTTAAAAAGATTCCTCATATACTTTTCACAGCTTCATGACTTCAAAACTGTAGAGGTGTTTATCACCGTCTTCCCTCCCTCCGACCACACACTTTCAACTGTCAAAGGTTAGTGTCACTTAACCATTACCTCAATCACCAAATACTTTTCATCTACTTTTCAACTTGTGGCAGTGACCTTACTGCTAGGTTTTGCTTTTTTTTTTACAGAAACAATTTATTCTACCGTTATATTCATCTTCTAAAGATAATAAATATTTTCACAACTGCATTCTGTCAGTGTCAAGACTATGAAATAAACCACCATAAACAAATGTGTCAATTGAAAAGCCAACCGTTTAGGCAGTCTCCTATTGGAGCACTGACAAACATATACCACAAAGTAGAGAGAATGCACATCGTGAGCACCACAGCTGACAAGAGATTAATTTTCTGATTTTTGATACCAATAAGAAGCATCATGTAATCCACCAGTCACATTTATCTGTTTATCTAAGATTATGTGTACTTTGCCTAGGAATCAGACCTTAACAAATGCATTATACTGCCACTAAACCAAAAATTCCCAAGGTTTGAAAGTAAACACAGATGTAAGTTTTCAGCCAAAACTAACCGTATCAGAAAGGCTTTCTGCCTTCAACTTCTGCTCTTTCAAAGAATGTTGTAAGGTTAGGATCTCGGCCTTATGTTCTTTCACAGCCAATTCTATAGCTTGTCGGGATTCATTGCCACGTTGGTCTGCTCGCATTCTGTGGAAATAAAAAGATGATAAAACAATAAAGACCACAAGACAACAGCTACTTTCACAAGTTCATCAGCTCAACACTCTTGTATTGAGAAGACTGCACAGAATAAACACCTTCAGAAATTAATAATCTTGATAGGGTAGGTGGCACAACTGGCCTCAGAGTTTACGTATTGGCAGTCTCTTCAGAGTTAATTTAGATATCCTGGTAATTGCTTATTCTCCATCTAGTACATGATCCCATAGGAGTGGACTTCTGTGTATGATGATCCCAAATCATCTAAAACGCTTTTCTTTGGGCTCCAGAGAGGCTGGCAACCTGTCACCAAGTCACCTTTTATTTATACATGGAAAGTCCTTGACTCGGGTACAGCCTCATCAGAGTCAACACCCAGAGTGCCAGAACCTCTGACACTTCTGTTTACAACTGTCAGCTAGGTCTCCCTGATTGGGGCTGTTAATCTGGTCCAATCAGGGAACTCATCCTGTAAAGTCCAGCTGGCTGATCTCATTACAATCGCTATTTCCCTCTCTGCGTCCAAGGTCATAGGTTGGTTCTTTTTCTTGGAGAACTTGGGGCATTTTAGCACCGGGTCAGGTTCCTCTGACTCCACATCTGATATGGGTGGCATGTAACACACAGGAGCTAGTCTCTTGGACGAGGAATGCCTCAGTAGAAATTCACTCTCTTCCTCTGCTGGCAAAGGCATCGATGCAGCTACATCAATCATGTCCATCTCAAATTCAGAAGTCTCGTCAGCACTTGAAACATGCGAATTCACGGATTCCAGCATCCTTTCAGATTATTCCAAGGAATAGGGCATGTTTTGCTGCCTCGCTGTTTCCGCATTCGTGGCTTCCATATGGTCCATGTGCTTGTTCAGGGCTGCTGCACTGATCGAAAATTTGTACGTCACTGGTCCTGGCCTCATGTCAACCATGTATTGTTCCCATGTAGGGCTATTTCTGGGATCCTTAAACCAAACTTCATCCCTTATAGGAAACGGTCTCTCTGGCTTGGCAGATAGTGTCCAACACTAGTATTCCTGATGCCCTGGTCTGGGAAGATCAGATTTAATCTGATTTAGAGTCTTCAACACTTTAGCAACATTGCCAGTGCTATCTCTGAAATTGCATATGGGGTGGATCTATAATCAAATAGGAACTGGAACAGTTTGGCATTTAGTGAAGCTGTAGGCTGTTTCTTCAAGCCTACCTTCAAAGGTTTGCACTGCTGTTTCTGCCAGGCCAAAGGATGATGGATGGTATGGAGCTGTCCTTATAATGTTGTATCCAATTCAACTTTACAAAATACTCAAATTCCCCGCTGGTAAACAATGACTCATTATCTGTGACCAACACTTCTGGGAGCCCATGTTTTCAAAAAGATGCATGCAGTTTTTCTATTGTCGTCTCCATGTTTGACAAATGGACTCTTTGCAAGACCTTAAAAATGTGTTGCTGGAAAAGCGCAGCAGGTCAGGCAGCATCAAAGGAGAAGGAGAATCGACGTTTCGGGCATAAGCCCTTCATCAGGAATGAGGAGGGTGTGCCAAGCAGGCTAAGATAAAAGGTAGGGAGGAGGGACTTGGGGGAGGGGTGTTGGGAATGCGATAGGTGGAAGGAGGTTACGGTGAGATTGATAGGGGTGGGGGCAGAGAGGTCGGGAAGAGGTTTGTAGGTCAAGAAAGCGGTGCTGAGTCTGAGGGTTGGGACTGAGAAAAGGTGGGGAGAGGGGAAAATGAGAAAGCTGGAGAAATCTGCATTCATCCCTTGTGGTTGTAGGGTTCCTAGGCGGAAGATGAGTCGCTCTTCCTCCAGGCGTCGTGTTGCCATGGTCTGGCGATGGAGGAGGTCAAGGACCTGCATGCCCTTGGCCGAGTGGGAGGGTGAGTTAAAGTGTTCAGCCACGGGGCGGTTGGGTTGGTTGGTGCGGGTGTCCCAGAGGTGTTCTCTGAAACGTTCCGCAAGTAGGCGGCCTGTCTCCCCAATGTATAGGAGGCCACATCATGTGCAGCGGATGCAGTAAATGATGTGTGTGGAGGTGCAGGTGAATTTCTGATGGATATTGAAGGATCCCTTGGGGCCTTGGAGGGAAGTAAGGGAGGAGGTGTTGGCGCAAGTTTTGCATTTTTTGCGGTTGCAGAGGAAGGTGCCAGGAGTGGAGGTTGGGTTGGTTGGGGGGGGGGGTGGATCTGACAAGGGAGTTGTGGAGGGAGTGGTCTTTCTGGAACGCTAATAGGGGTGGGGAGGGAAATATATCCTTGGTGGTGGGGCCCGTTTGGAGGTGGCGGAAATGATGGAGGATGATCCGATGTACCTGGAGGTTGGTGGGGTGGTAGGTGAGGACTAGTGGGGTTCTGTCCTGGTGGCGATTGGAGGGGCGGGGTTCAAGGGCGGAGGAGCAGGAAGTGGAGGAGATGCAGTGGAGAGCATCGTCAACCACGTCTGAGGGGAAATTGCGGTCTTTGAATAAGGAGGCCATCTGGGTTTTCGGTTTTGGAATTGGTCCTCCTGGGAGCAGATGCGGCGAAGGCGATGGAATTGGGAATATGGGATGCCATTTTTACAGGTGACAGGGTGAGAAGAGTGTAATTTAGGTAGCTGTGGGAGTCAGTCGGTTTATAGTATATGTCCGTGTTGAGTCGGTCATCTGATATAGAGATGGAGATGTCAAGGAAGGGGAGGGAGGAGTCTGAGATGGTCCAGGTAAATTTGAGGTCGGGGTGGAAGGTGTTAGTAAAGTGGATGAACTGTTCAACCTCCTCGTGGGAGCATGAGGCAGCGCCGATACAGTCATCAATGTAGCGGAGAAAAAGGTGGGGGTTGGTGCCAGTGTAGCTGCTTAAGGTGGACTAAATACCGGAAGAAACATCAAAGCAGCACTTCACAGGAGGCTCCAATAGCACTGATGATGTTCCCTAACCAGAGAAAGAAACGTTTGCAGCAAAAACTTCCAGCTCGGCGAACAGAACCACAACATCCTTCAATATCCATCAGAAATTCACCTGCACCTCCACACACATCATTTACTGCATTCGCTGCACCCGATGTGGCCTCCTATACATTGGGGAGACAAGCCGCCTACATGCGGAATGTTTCAGAGAACATCTCTGGGACACCCGCACCAACCAACCAACCCAACCGCCCCGTGGCTGAACACTTTAACTCCCCCTCCCACTCGGCCAAGGACATGCAGGTCCTTGACCTCCTCCATCGCCAGACCATGGTAACACGATGCCTGGAGGAAGAGCGACTCATCTTCCGCCTAGGAACCCTCCAACCACAAGGGATGAATGCAGATTTCTCCAGCTTCCTCATTTCCCCCTCCCCACCTTTTCTCAGTCCCAACCCTCAGACTCAGCACCGCTTTCTTGACCTGCAAACCTCTTCCCGACCTCTCTGCCCCACCCCCTCTCTGGCCTATCACCCTCACCTTAACCTCCTTCCACCTACCGCATTTCCAACACCTCTCCCCCAAGTCTCTCCTCCCTACCTTTTATCTTAGCCTGCTTGGCACACCCTCCTCATTCCTGAGGAAGGGCTTATGTCCGAAATGTCGATTCTCCTTCTCCTTGGATGTTGCCTGACCTGCTGTGCTTTTCCAGCAACACATTTTTAAGCTCTGATCCCCAGCATCTGCAGTCCTCACTTTCTCCTCTTTGCAAGACCAACAACCGAGTGGACATTTACAAGGACGAAGAACACTGAGCCCACGAAAGAACCCGCATAGTAAACGTGCAACCGAATCCAGGGTTTACCCACCTATTCCCATGAATGTGGGGGAGCTGCTGGAGGTAATTTTTGTCCTCGTTAGCACTCTGAGCACTGCCCACCAGGCACAAGATATAACCTCTTGCCAACATCTTTGTTTTGTAGACCCCTGGTTGACCCTGATACTGTTCAACCAGAATCTGGTGGCAATCTTTGCTCAGGACAGTCACTCTTGCTCCCCTGCTGTGATCTGGTGTCTCCAGGTCCAGAAAAAGATTCAATTCTGATTGTAACAGCCCTTTGGTTTCCCGCATCACCACAAATTGATTCAGTTTTGCAAGGACTGGATCTATCTGCGTCCAAAGTCTGCTATTGTCAGGTGTGGCTAGAGGTGTGTCCAGAAAATTTGAAACCATTCCAGACTCTTCCATTGGTGGTACCACTGGTGGTGTACCTACCAAGGGAAGCGGCTTAATGCATCTACATTTGTTACTTGGCCTCCCAGTCAGTGTTCTAAGTTGCAATTACACTGCTGAAGTTGGCCTGATGCTATGGGATGCACTGCCTTGTTCTTTTTAAACAGACCCAGTAGGTGTTTGTGATAAAGCTTTGCTGGAAGTTCCAGACTTCAAATACCATTGCCATTCCCTCTCTCTCTATCTGGGCATATTTATACATTGCATTAGCCCAGGTCCTGGATGTTCTTTCCATTGGGACAGCTATAAGCTGATACCACCCGATGTTGTATGGTGAGGATCACATATCAATACCAGATCTCTCTTGGGATCATAGTGTGCCAACACCTTAGATGATTACTGTTTCTTCACTTCATTGAAAGTTTTTCCAAGGCTGACCATTTTTTAGGAGTTGATGCAAAGTGCCCAGGAGAGAGGCAGATTATGTATGAACTTTATGTAATAACTTACCAGCCCAAGAAATGAGCCAAGCTCCTGGAGAAATGTGGGAGCCAGGGCATCTTTGACCACCCTCACCTTATCTTCCAACAGCTGTAATACAGTCTTGTCGATTCTGTAGCTAAGTAGGTCACTTGGGTGCCTGGAACACACACCTCTCTCGTCTTGGGCATATGCCTGCCTTGGAAAAACATCTAAGGGCAATGTCCAAGTTCTTTAAGTGTTCCTTATTAGTCTTCCCAGTTATTAGCATATCATCTAAACAAATGGTGAGGTAGACCTTGCAAAATGTTTTCCATCATCTGCTGAAAGATTCCACAGGCTGATGATACCCCAAATGGCAGTCTTTTACGTTGATACAAACTCTTATCATTAATTGCAGCATATTTCTAGTAATCCTCATCTAAATGCATTTGCAAGTAAACGTGGCTCGTGCCCGTTGTCATGAAGGACAGTGCCCCTGCCAGCTTTGTGTAAAAATCCTCTATCCAAGGGATTTGGTAATTATCCAGCTGCAAAAAGCAGTTTACTATTTGTTTAAATCCCTATAATGGAGAATTGACCATCAAAATTGGTATGACAGTCCATTCCGCAAATTGGACTGGTTTGATAATTCCTTCACTTTCCAGCCTTCTGATTTCTGCCTCTAATTGCACTGGGCAGGCCTTGCAGAATTGTGGAATTACTTCCTGGTCAACATGCATGGTGGCTTTGGCTCCTCTGATAGTCCCTACACCTTCCTGGAAGACTTCCGGGTATTTAATTAGGATTCACTTAGGTAGCCATTTTCTAACTGAAAAATGTTGAGCCAATTGAGGTGAATCTCTCTCAACCAATTTCACCCTATCAAGCTTAGGTCCAAGCCTTTTCTTACAAGCATTGGTAACTGAACCAGCTACTTTTCGTAAGAGACCAGAACTGAAGTTGTACTCTGAACTTATAAAGGTTCCCTGGTATAGCTTCTAAGCCTAGCCGAGATCTTCTGCAAACTTAAGGGTTGAAGTCCAGAGCGAATTTTGTTTAAAAACTGGTTCTGCAATTACTGATACAGCTATGCAGATATCAACCTCCATTTGGATTGGAAGAACATTTAGTCAGATGTTTATTTTGATTGGTTCTGATTCGGATGTTGCTAAGCAATTTAACTATTCCAAGCCAGTCGTTGGCGGACTTTCCAGGATGTGCACTCTCCTGAATGAATTCACTTTAGGTCTAGCAGGACTCTTTTTCTATCTAAAATCCACTTACTGACAGCAATTACAACGGATTTCTGGTTCAGATCCTGAAGAAAAATTTAATCCTTTGATTGGAGCTTGGCTTTGTTTTGGAGCTTTGCTGTGGGCCAACCTAGAATCTCTCTGTTCAGGATATGTCCTGAGTGAGGCTATGCAATGGCCTTCGCTCACCCCCAGCTCCGTTGGACTACCGAGGGTATCAATTTCCATCAGAACACCCTGCAGTTCACATGCTCCTTTTGCCACATTTTCCCATAATAATCTAGTTGTTGTATCTGCTTGAAGTCAAGTTGGGCTTCAGCTGGAAGCTTTTGCATAGTTACATCACTAATCCCACATACTAACATACCCAAGCATCTCATCCAGGAATAATATGCCTCTGCCAGTCATCTTAACCTAGTCAAAAATCCTGACATGGATTCCTTTGGTTCTCAAATTGCCGAATAAAAATGATAGTGTCTCAGAATTAAAGGAAGCTTGGGGTTGTTATGTTCCTTAACTAAATTAAGGATGAGGTTAGGTCAGTTGGCCATGCTAAATTGTCTAAAAATATCTAGGGGTGTGCAGGCCAGGTGAATTAGCCATTGTATATTCAGGGTTCCAGGGATAGGATAGGGGCCTGGGTCTGGGTGGAAAACTCTTCGGAAGCTTAGTGTAGACTTGATGGGTGGAATGGTCTCCTTCGACACTATAGGGATTCTACAATTCTGTAAATTCGACAACTCTTGAAAGGTTTCAGTATCTAGTGCCTCAGGAAAAGTTAGGTTCCTTTTTACAGAAAAAGCTGCGGGTCCACAGGTTGTCAGGAGAATTACCCATTGCTTTTCATCTGCCCCACTGTCATTTGCCTGGAAATAATGACGTATTCTTTCAACATACTGGGCCAGTCTTCGATGGCAGAGTCAAATGAGTCAAGTTTCTCAAATAATGACATGATGCAAGAATTGCTTCTCCCAAATCAAAGATGGCTGTTGCAAGCGAGTTACTTCAGAAACATGCTTTATTCTCATCGCCACTGCAATAACACTACAGAAGCCGGTATCCCGTCACCAAGTCACCCTTTATTTACACAATGAAAGTCCTTGACTTTGGCACAGCCTCATCACAGTCAGCACCCAGAGTGTCAGAATGTCTGACCTCCCCTTTTTATCTATCAAAGTTTCCTGATTGGACCAAATTAACAGCCTCAATGAAATAACTCATATTCTATAATATCCAGCTGGCTGACCTTGTTACAATCTCTACAAGGAATATCTTGGAATTATTGCATTTTACAGGAATCTACTTACAACAGACAATTTAACTTAATTTGATCTTACTTGCATGGAGAAGATTATCACTGGACTAGTAATCCAAAGAGCCAGGCAATTAATTTTAGAACATCAATTCAAATCTAATATTTTCCAAGCAACCTGTTCAGAGATATTATTGTCCACCTTTGAAGCAGATAGAAAAATCTAGAATTGAAACTAGTCTCAGCTACAGAGACAGTGCAATAACTATCAAATGCCAGCTGACAAGTGGCTATTAACATTCACACCATTCAAATGATAATCTCCGACAAGGAAAATCAATCATACTATCGATATTTAATGGCATCACTGTCAATGAATTTCCCAATAACACCCTGGGGGTTGGCACTGACCAAAAATTGAGTAAGACGAGTCGTTTTATTACCGTACCCACAGGAACAGGTCAGAGGCTAGAAATTTTCTCCAATTTCATAAAGCATGTCCACCACCTACAAGGGACAAGTCAGGAGTGTGATGACACATTTGCCTCAATGAATGCAGCTCCAACAACACTCTAAGTTCAACATCTTCCAAGAGTAGCAGTGTCTACAAGCAACAAGATGCACTGCATAAACTTAGACAAGCATTTTCCAAATCTACGACCACTACCATTAAGACTTCAGATACATGGGAATACCACCACTGTAAGTTCCCCTCCAAGCTACTCATTATCCGGACTTGGAATACATCGCTGTTCCTTCAGTGTTACTGAGTTGAAATCCTGGAACAGCCTCTCTAATGGCAATGAGAGAGGATCAACATCAAATGGACTACAGTGGTTCCTGGCAGCAGCTCACCACCACCTTCTCAAAGGTAATTAGGGTAGGCACAAACACTGATCAAATTAGCAATGTCCAACCCATGAATACAGTTTTTAAAAAGTTGTTAAGTTGTACCCGGTTTACTAATTCTTATAGGAAAGAAAACATGTTATTCTTACCCGGTATGGACTACACATAGCTCTACACCCACAGCAATGTGTCTGACCTTTAACTACCATCCAAAATATCCTAGTAAGTCATGCAATTCAAGGGCATTTAGGAATGGAAAACAAGTGCTGGCTTTGTGAACAACGCCCACATTCCACAAAATAATTTTTAAAAAATGTCCATTCTAAGCAATGTTAGCACAAATGATACTAAATGCATGTACATCCATTTTGATTATATATTAAAATTAAATATAGTAAAGCATTAAACTCAGTCATGAAGAAATTTGTTCCTTTTTCAATAAAACATTCAGTTGTTTAAATAAGAATTGACACAGGAAGATAAATAGATTTTAATAACTTAGTTTTCAGTTCCAAATGCTGCATTAGAGCATTTCTTACAATCAATAATGGCCATCATAACAACCGTGACTTTTCTGCACAATGGGGACTGGATAACTCACAGCAAGATTTATACTTGAAACACGACTGGCCACGACAGTCTATTTATAATATCGCAAACAGAATTTGGATTGAAAATGATGAATTTAAATGACTACATTTGCAGGCTGTGTACTGAAGAACGTGGCTTTTTGACAGTTCACATTGTATTTGTGATGATGTAGGATCAAACAAAAATCCCCAATATTAAAAAAAATGGGCAAAACCTTGGACTTTTCAAAACCTTTAAAAGGTAAAAGCGACAGCTGGGCTAAGTTCTGTGAAGAATACAAAAACACAATGCACAAAACCAAGATGGCTGTCTCGTAACATTGTTCGGCCAAGAATTGCAATTTCCACTTCCTCCCGAAGAGGACAATTATTTGAAACCAACAGACCCTAATCTGAGGCAGCTTTTACACCTCGGGCTACATACCTCTGGTAACAAATAGCCTTCCAAGCATCTCATCTATATAGTCTTGACAACATTTATATAATGCTACCTACTTCAGCATCTATATGCATTCAATGCTCCCCTGTACAGTACACTTCCGTTACACAGAATTCCTTCCTACATGACAATACCTGCTCTGCTTTTCCATATCCAGTAGTCTCTTCATTTCTTGGATGCGCCGCTCCAGTTGTGTTTTTTCTTCTTCAAATTCAGCTTTCCAGGTTTCCCACTGCCTTTCTTTCTCAAGAAGCTCATCATTCAATGTCTCCAGGTCCATCACCTGCTCCTCTAGCATTGAGCAGGTTGTCTTCAATGTTTCGATTGTCTTAAAGAGAAATGGATTAGAAGAGGTATCATTAAAATGACTGCACAAGTAAAGAATGTGTCAGATATAATGGAGTGGAAAATACCAAGGTTTCTTCCAGCACTCGAGATGCTAAACTGAATTTCCACCTAGAGTATACACTTTTTTCTCCCATATATATTTATAGCTGCATCTACTGTAATACACAGTTCTTTTAATCAGAAATCTTAACCGAGAAATTAGAATTATGTTCAGACTTTCCACCTCAACACATTACCAGACTAATGGACATGGACTAATAAATTGGTCATCCTCATAAATATGGTAACTAAGTCAGAACAGGTGTTTGGGGTTAATTAAGTACTGGGTAGATATAAAGTGGGAAAAAGATAGGCTGGGTAGCTAGAAAGAGCTGCAAGACTAAACAATTAATAAGGTAAAAACAATGACTGCAGATGCTGGAAACCAGATTCTGGATTCTTCATCAGGAAGGGCTTTTGCCCGAAACGTCGATTTCGCTGCTCGTTGGATGCTGCCTGAATTGCTGTGCTCTTCCAGCACCACTGATCCAGAATAAACAATTAATAAACTCTATCCACAAAGAAAGATGTTGTTGTTTCTGTCTCATTGGCTGGTTTGGATCCCAAATGATATTGATAGCAAAGGATAGTTTCCAATCTTCACCTTTGGTCAACCAAGAGCTTGAAGAATTGAAGTTACTTTAGAGAAAAAAAATGGCTGAAACCAAGGCAAAATGTCAGGATGTGACTTCCCACTAATGATTTGTGAAATTGAATCTTATGAGCAGGTACATGGACAGATTACACCTTAACCAAGAAAAAAGCATGGTATGGCCTTGGCATTGTCACTTCTCACTAGAAGGAAACACAGATGTAGTATGGTCAGATCTAGAGGCTCAACCATTTAACACAAATCTTTGGAAACGTAATTAAAATTACTGGCAACATATAGAAGAAAAATGACCAAATAAATATATAGTCAGACTTTGGCAAATTTAGAAAGGACGATGAATATTCTACAAAAGAACATAATTTAACAGACAAGATGCAAGATTGCAAAACCTCTACTTAAGGATTCCCAATTCAAGACTTTGCTTTAAATTGTTGGACTATTCCAAGATCTTGAATGTGGATAAAATTGTAATAATAACAAGAGTTAGATTTTCCGGAAAAAATATTTGTCGAACAAATTTCAGAATGCTTCAAAAAATTCTTGATGAATCATTCACTCCCTACAGTCTTCATGGCTCAAATTTGGTAATAACCCAAAGAATGGAGCGTCAATGGTTATGGTAATGTGACAGCACCCAGATTCAGGCCAAAAGGATCAATACAGAAGGAGAAACATAAGTAAAAAAAGATTGAGGATAGAGTTCTTCTAGCAATAATAATAGACAACAGGAGTTGGGAATTAAAACAGAAGAATCAACTCCCAAAATTCTCAGGGTATGGTCAACAGGGATTTTAGACCTGATTTAAAATACCATCATACAATGAATTGCCTGAAAGGGAATAACATTTTTTTTAAATTATACATCATGCAAAGGCTTTAGAAGGAGAAGGTGGTGGTACTGAGCAAGCAGAGGGAATTGTTCTAGTTACAAGAAGCTTTAGCTCAATCATGAAAACCATTCAAATGGAACTGGACATGGAATACAACTACATAATTGCTTTCGTCAGTGGATTTACAGTTTACACAATCCATTAATAAAACCTAACTTCTCTAATTAAAATATTAGGCAGGTGTTATTACTATCCAGAGATAGGCATTTTTCCTTTAAATTCCTAATTATTTGCAAACTACATCAGCAGCCTCCCCCATCTACTCAGAGGTTATCGATCTTATTGATGGATGTGGGAGTAAGAGATAATGTGTATACTAAACTTATATCACGGCATTAGAAGTTTTTATTTGATTTTATTTCTAATTAATCTACTCAGAAATGTTATTACACACCTGAAATATAATTTATGACTATTTGGAAAAACAGTGTTTGATTAAAGATAGTTAGCATGGCTTTGTGAGGGGCAGGTTATGCCTCACAAGCTTTATAGAGTTCTTTGAGAACGTGACGAGACAAGTTGACGATGATCGAGCAGTGGATGTGCTATATATGGATTTCAGTAAGGCATTTGATGAGGTTCCCCACTGCAGGTTCATTCAGAAAGTCAGGAGGTAGGGGACACAGGGAAATGTGGCTGTCTGGATACAGAATTACCTGGCGAGTGATAGAAAGTATTCCACCTGAGGTCAGTGACCAGTGCTGTCCCGTAGGAATCTGTTCTTGGGCTTCTGCTCTATGTAGTTTTTATAAATGATTTGGATGAAGAAGTGGAAGTGTGGGTTACTAAGTTTGCTGATGACACAAAGGTCGGTGGCATTGTAGATGGTGTTGAGCGCTATTGCAGACTAAAACAAGACATTGACATGATGTAGAGCTGGGCTATGAAGTGACAGACAGAGTTCAACCCAGAGAAATGCAAAGTGATTCATTTTGGAAGGTTGAATGTGAATGCTAAATACAGGGTTAAAGACAGGATTCTTGATCGTGTGAGGAACAGTGAAATCTTGGGGTCCATGTACATATACCCCTCAAAGTTGCCAGCCAAGTTGAAAGAGTTGTTAAGAAGGTGTATGGTGTTTTGGCTTTCATAAACAGGGGGATTGAGCAGTGAGGTTTTGCCACAGCTCTATAAAACCCTGGTTAGATTACACTTGGAATATTGTGTCCAGTTCTGGTCGCCCCATCAGAGGAAGGACATAGATGCTTTAGACAGTGTGCAGAGGAGATTTACCAGGATGCTGCCTGGATTGGAGGGCTTGTCGGATGAAGAGAGGTTGAGTGAGCTCGGGTTTTCACACTGGAGAGAAGAAGGAAGAGAGGTGACTTGATAGAGGTGTACAAGGTAATGAGAGGCATAGATAGAGTAGATAGCCAGAGACTTTTCCCCAGGGCAGAAATGGCTGTCATAAGGGGTCATAATTTTAAGGTGATTAGACAAAGGTAAAGGGGAGATATCAGAGGTAGGTTCTTTACGCAGAGAGTGGTGGGTGCGTGGAATGCACAGCCAGTGGTGGTAGTAGCGTCAGACACATTAAGGACATTTAAGCGACGGCTGGACAACACATGGATGGCAGTAAATTGAAGGGTGTGCAGGTTAGGTTGATCTTAGATTAAGATAAATGCTGGCCACAACATCGTGGGCTGAAGGGCCTGTACTGTGCTGTACTGTTCTATGTTCTGTCTATCTCTGGAGCAGGTGGGACTTGTACTCTGGTCTCTTGATCCAGAGGTAGGGACACTATCACTGCACCACAAAAGCCTTAAGTTTTTATTTGAAAAGAAGTGTGGAAATCTGTTAATAATGTAAGTAGTTAAGTAGATGATTAGGATCAAATGATTAATTAATTGACAGGGTAGATGTTACAGAAAAAAATAGTGTGACTGGCAGAAAAAAGGAATTGTAAAACTTATAATTAATAAATATACACAAAAAAAACATTTGGTTTCTGCCTGAGTGACTGGCTTGGATCAGAACTGAGAAATCTGGAGTATTGAGTCAATACCAAGGTCTCCCAAATACCCATACACAAAAGCTCTGAATCTGATGGTACAATACAGAGATGTTAATTAATAATATTTAATAATACACACACACATGAATTATATTAAAATCATTTTAAAAAATTACTTTAAGTATTATCAGAAGGCCTGATAAAAATATAGAACATTGAAACGCACCTTCAGGTAAATGGAACAATAGGTATACACTGACCTGTTTTTGGTTACTGAGTTGGAGCTCTTGGTCAGAGAGCTCCTGACGCATCCTGCCCATTTCCAGACGGAGCTGAGCTCGTTCATCTCCAACACAAGACAACTCTTCCAGCTGCTTGGTCAGGTAGTAGTTCTGGTTGTTCAGCTCAGCATTTTCCTGGCTCAACTGATTTAACTGTTCTTCCAGATCTGAAATAACCTATTGCAGAGGCAACACAATCACATACACGTTCCAGACTTTCATCTGTATGCATGCAATATTTAAAACATGCACCTTGTTATTTAGGCATTCAAATGTATTTGAATAAAATCTAAGTTCTAGATCATTTTAGTGCTAATACTTAATTCAAACATAGGATGAGATAGAATGATGGGACTAAGTTACAATTACAATCAGAGTCCATTGGGTAAATAATTGTGACCTGTTACCCCTTCTTTCCTTTTTATTGAATGTGAATTGCCAGACCATGAAGAGTCTCAAAATCTGAGCACTTAAAAAAATCCACACATCAAAGCTTGGAAAACTGATCAAAATCCCTTACAGACTGTTCCCTTACCACATGAAACTTCCTCTTCAAACTTACATGCGTATAGCCTGACCAGTCGACAGAGTTGTAAGCTCAAACAATTAATTAGGAAGAATTCCAACCTCTCTTCTGCTCCCCAAACACACACAATACCCTTGCTTTGTGAACTTGCTATACGCCATTGTCATCAACATGTGAAACAGAAGTGTATATATGCAAGAATGTTCAATGAAGAGAAGAGTTTGGAGCTGCAAAATGGGCAGCTTAAATTTAATCATTGATGATAGAAATGAATAGTGACTGGTCAGTGTTAAGGAGGATATTCTTGGTGCAATTGAAAAGCTTCATAAATTCTTATATAGGTCTACTTATGAGGGTATGCAGTTTTTGGGGAGAAAAAAGTAACATTAACAAAGTTCAATTTCCCCACTATCACCTAGCCCCCACATCTCTATGCTCTCCCACCCTCCCATGAATGTCTTCCAAGATTCTGTCTCTTCCTAACACTTCCAAGGCTTTTATCTCATCAAATCTTTCTAGACCTTCCCTAGGAGCCTCGCATCACTTCTTCCTTTCTATTTACAGTTGCAGTCTAGTTTCCAAGACCTAAGTGCTTAACCAAACCTGCCTCTCAATGATCTGGCAGTGGCCACGAAGGAGATTTCAAAAATAGAAATAAAACCATTGAACTAATTCTTTTAAGTTTCCCCAGCTCCAAAAATGTCTCCCATTTTTGTTCAATCTAGCAATCAAACATCAACACTGCAATGATAATTGTAGGGATATTGTGGAGAAAAAAAACAGACTGTAGGAACCAAAAAAAGATTGCATACCCTCATGAGGCTGTAAATGAAGTTCATCACTTTACCACAAATATGCACCCCAACACTGACCAGTCATTACATGTTACCAATTCTAATGGTAAAAGCCAGACTAAATTCTGCTGACCAATATACAGCACAGAAACATTCCAGCTTCACTAAATCATATGTTTACACTTTTGCACTTCTATTTTATGCAGAGATGAAGAAAGATGCAGCAGGAACGTGAAAATACTTGGATGCAATGTGACATTTAAAAAAAAAGTAATTTTTCAAGCTTCAGCTTAATGGGTTGTCTCTTTAAATCCAGTCACAGTACAGTGTTAAAAGTAAGCCCTAAATAAAATTCACATCACCCACCTAAACAAATACATTTTATAAATTACTTTCACATCGTGGATTTCAGGGAAGCAGACAAATGACACCACATTCACAAAAACACAGGTTTGAGATTAATTCAGTTATGCATCGTGACAGTCAGTTATTTTGGTGTTATTCAAACCCACGACAGATGGGGAAATAAACACGAGTCTGAATGAATGGAAATGAATTAAGAGAACTACTTAAAACTATCAAGAGTGTATCCAGTTTCTTCAGTACAGAGGATGAAAAAACCCCAATGTAATTCAAAAGTTAATGAGTAATTCAGGATGCAAATTGCAACCTTTTTATTATTTACCTTTCAGGGTCCTACTACATCTTTTATAAAAATATACATTGTTATTTATGCACTTGCTCATTTGTTCAATAAATTTTATTGACACTATAAACCTAAAGTAGATCTGATCTAGCAATATCCCTAATGATGATTGAAGTCAAGAGATAAATCCTACGAAAGCATTGCCTGATTCCAGAAGATAAAATATGTCAGGGAGTTTTATTTCAGTGTCAAGGCTACTCAAGATAATTGCAAAATTTGTGATTGCTGAATATCAACTAAAAGGTAAGCTAAAATATACACACCATCTAAGTTTTACTGAGAAAAGATCTACAACTTTTCAGTGGGAATTATGGAAGTATAAATCATTGTATAATTGAAGCCATTCAGCCCATTGAGTTTGTACTGGCTATGTGAGCACAATCTCCTGCTTTTTCCTCTTAACCGTGTGTATTGTTTCTACTTAAATAATTATCCAATACCCTTCTGAATGCCTCAATTGTACCTGCTTCTAGCACTCTTCCAGGCAGTGCATTCCAGACACTAATTACTTGTTCAGTGAAAACGTTCTTCTCACCTCACTTTGCTTCTTCACAAAACCCTAATACTATACTGTTTAGTTTTCATCTAAAAAGTGGGAACAGTTTCTCCCTCTCCACACATCATGATTTTGAAAACTTCTTTAAAATATCCTCTTTGGTCTCTTCTCTCCAAGGAAAACAGTCCCAGCTTCTCAATTTTTCTTCATAACTGAAGGGTCTCACCCCTTGGACCATTCTTTTCAACCTCTTCTGTGTGCTTGCCAATGGATTCGCATCCTTCTTAGAATGAGGCACCCAGCAGTGTATACAATACTCCAGCTGAGGTCTAACTGTTGTATTCTAAGTTCATCATAACTTTCTTGCTCCAGTACTCTATGCCCCTGTTTACGAAGCCCAGCACACTGTATGCTTTATTAACAGCTCACTTTACTTGTCATGCCCCCTTTATTGTCTTATGCACATACACATGCCCAGGTCCCTCTGCTACTGCAAATCCTCTGGAATAGTACCCTTATGTTATACAGTTCCCCCAGATTTCTTTTTCCAAAATGCATCACTTCACATTCTCCACAATGAACATTCTCTGCCACCTATCCACCAACATATCAATGCCTTTTCGAAGGTCTTCATAAATCTCCCTAAAATTTACTGTTCTTCCAAGTTTTGTGCCTTCTACAAATTTCAAAATCTCTCCCCATTCACTAAGAATTAAATCATCAGGAAAAACATGTGCCCAAATATTGAACTGGGAACCCCATAGAAAACCTTCTTCTTATCCCGAAAGATAGCCAATATTATTACTGTTTTATACCTCTCAGCCAACATTGCTACTGACTCATTTATTCCATGACCTACGACTTTCCTCACAAGTCTGTTGTGTGGCAATGTATCAGATGTCTTTTGGAAGTCCATATTTACCACATCAAAAGCCTTCTCTCTCTCATTATTTAGATATCACTTTTCATTGGGAAATCCATGCTGAAACTTGCAAATCAGGCACACTTTTCCCCATCACTATTTATGTTTTCCTGAACAATGTTTTCAATATGCTTCCTCACCACTGACATAATCGGAAATTGCTGAGTTGATCTTTTCAAACTTTTTCGAAAAAGGGCACAAGGTCTGAAATTCTGCAATCCTCCAGCATCACACCCAAAATCCAGAGAAGATTTTCATAAATATGCAATTTCCATTCTCATTAAGTTTGGATACATCTCGTCTGGTCCCAGTACCTTATCAATTTCATGTACCAACAACTTGTCCAATGCTTCCTTATCAATTATAAACCCACCAAGCTGACTGAATTACCTTCAATATTACCATGGGTGAGCAGCATCTGTTTCAAAGCTAAAGACAGATGCAAAGTATTAATTTAACACTTCAGGCTTGCTTCTTGCCTCCAACTGTAAATCCACTTTTGATCCCTACTTGGCCCAAATGCTCCTTTTGCCAACCTATTATCATTCATGCACTTACTGAAGATCACATAGATTTTTATTTGCAGACAGTTTCTTTTCCCTCCATAATACGGTTTTGTTTCTCGTACTTGTTTTCTCACATTCTCTCTGAACCTTCTGTATTTAGCTTTGTTCTCAATTGTACCTAACACCCATCATAGTTTTATTTCCACTTATCTCTCTCTGCAAGTGATTACTAGTTCAGTAATATTACCACGAAGGCCCTCCCATCCCCCTCTATTTACTCCATTCAGGGCAGTCAGATACCTTGTTCAATTCAACAATGCAGCAAAATGGCAATGGAAAAGATACCAATACTAATGCATGGAATCAGCATAAACTCTTTCAGTGCTCATTACATACTGTGCAACTTTCTCGAAGGCTTTCAAACTTGCTGTGAATTTCATCACGGTGTGCCTGAAAAAACAAAATACATGTATCACAAGATTCTGCCAAGTAACTTTACTACATAGTAAGAAGAGTGTATTCGTGGCTGAGTTGATGTTAAAAAGAAGACTTTATACAGAAATTCTTTGTAGATGTTCTCTTATGTGACAAACAAGCTGCACTGCAGTGATTAAATAACTAAACAGTAGAAGCTCGTGAGTAGCATTCACTTTATCAGAATGCATAAAGCAGAGTTTAAAAAAGATGACTGTGACAGGAGACAGTGCATGGATCTCAATTTAGATTTGGCCAAAACAGCATTTCAGTTAACATTTGCCTGAAATGCCAAAGATGCTTTCAGATATATACACAGGAAAAGCCATCTTTTGTTAATATGCACTTCATAATAATGTCGTGCCTACAGCATTCTTTAAAGAACTTGCTTAGAAGCTGATTGTTTCCTTGGTTACTTCATAGCAACAGAAAAATTACACTTTTCCTTCTAACTCACAGCTTCCAGAAACACAAACTGCTTCATCAGGGAGTGTCCCAAAATTAAGTGGGTGATTTTGATTGTCATGATGGTGATACTGACCCTCAGAGATTGGATCTCCTCCTCTGCCTCAGCAGTGGTCTCTTCCAACTCTGCCTTGGCCATTTGCAACTGGTTCTCCAGGGCAGTTTTTGTGCTTTGCAGACTCCTAATCTGAGCCTCCTTCTCCTGCAAAGCCAATTGCAATTCATTCCCCTGCTTCTTCAGTTCCAATTTCTGTTGCTCATGTTCCAAACTGGCCTGTGGAATGGTATAAAAATCAACTTTAATATAGCTATCAACAACATTTGCTGCAGTGCGTACTGATTTTACCACAGATTTATGCTGGGGCAAACCAGCTTAATTAGTGCAATTTTATCATTACCTGATTGAATCTTTGGCTCTTATTTAAGCATTGCAACAATTTAAAAATTCTTATCCTAGTTTTCAAATTCCTCTACGGTCTAAACCCTCCTGATTTCCAAATCCTCTAATTCCACAACTCATACTTATGCTCCTCTAATTCCGGCCTCTAAAGTAATCTCAATGTTAGCTGCTCCACCATTAGTAGATATGTCTCAGGTTGCTAAGGCATAAAGGTCCGAAAATCCCTCATTAAAATTCTCTGCCTTTATATCTCTTTCCTCTTTTAACACACTCTTAAAATGATCTCTTCAAGCATACTTTTTAAACATGTCGTCACCATACCAGGTAACATCATCAGTGAGCCTCTGGATGAAGCACTGGTGGTATGGCCCACTTTCTATTTATGTGTTTAGGTTTCCTTGAGTTGGTGATGTCATTTCCTGTGGTGATGTCATTTCCTGCTCTTTTTCTCATGGGATCCAAGTCAAGGTGTTTGTTGATAGAATTCCGGTTGGAATGCCATGCTTCCAGGAATTCTCATGTGTGTCTGTTTGGCTTGTCTTAATCTGTGGGTGTTCTCCCATTTGAAGTGGTGTCCTTCCTCATCTGTATGTAAAGATACTAATGAGTGAGGCATGTCTTTTTGTGGCTAGTTGATGTTCATGTATCCTGTTGGCTAGTTTTCTGCCTGTCTGTCCAATGTAGTGTTTGTTACAATTCTTGCAAGGTATTTTGTAAATGACATTAGTTTTGCTTGTTGTCCGTATAGGGTCTTTCAAGTTCATTAGCTACTGTTTTAGTGTGTTGGTGGGTTTATGGGCTACCATGATGCCAAGAGATCTGAGTAGTCAGGTAGCTTATTCCAAGATGTCTTTGTGTGGAGGAGAGTGACTAGGGTTTCTGGGCGTGTTTTGCCTGCTTGTTGCATTTGTTGCTGAGAAATTGGCGGACTGTGTTCATTGGGTACCTGTTCTCTTCGAATACACCGCATAGGTGATTTTCCTCTGCTCTGCATCATTCCTCTGTGCTGCAGTATGTAGTGGCTCATCGAAATAATGTTCTAATGCAACTTCATTTGTGGGTGTTGGAATGATTACTTCTGTTGCCAGCTGTTTATTTGAGTCTCTGCATTACTGCCAACAGCTCTGCTAACCAACCAACTCAAACTTTGGGTCCGCTACGTGGATGACACCTTTGTCATCACTAAATGAAACAAATTAGAGGAAACCTTCAAGACCATCAATAGTACTCTTACTGGCATAAACATCACTAAAGAGGAGGAAAACAACAACAAACTGCCATTTCTAGATGTCACAGTAGAGCAAACAGTCAATGGTGAACTTCAAACCAGCATCTATATGAAAACAATATGTAATGACCAAATACTGAAATATAGAAGCAATCATTCTAACACCCACAAATAAAGCTGCAACCTAAGGAAACCTATAACATAAATAGAAAGTGGGCTTCATCCGAAGGCTCACTGATGATGTTACCTAGTATGGTGACAAAACGTCTGGAAATGAACCATCCAGCTCAACGAGCAAACCTACATCCAGAACCTCAACCTGAGTCATAAATCTTCTCAAAACTTGTTAATACTTTTTAAAATTTGCCAAAATATCTCACGCGACTTGATTTCAAACTTTGCTTTACATTGTGTTGAAGGGGAGTCATACCAGACTCGAAATGTCATCTGTTTCTCTCTCCACAGAAGCTGCCAGATTGCTAAGTTTCTCAGAACTTGTTTTGCTTTAGATTTCTAGCATCCGTAGTTTTTTTTGTAAAGCATTTAAAGGTTTTCTAATTAGATTAAATGTCCTATACATGTAGCAAATTTTACAGCTTTAGAGAATTTTCCCATTTTTTGATGGCTTTACTTGTTCGTGATGAACTGCTTTCTTGAACCACTGCAGTCCATATGGTGAAGGCATTTGTACGGAGCTCTGTGGAAGGGAGTTTCAGATTTTGATCTAGCAAGAGTGAAAGTGAAACATTAAGTTCCAAGTCAGGTGGTTTCTTTCTTGGGGGAGTATTTTCTGGTGATATTCCCTTATTTCTCCTGCCCATGTCCTTCTGGATGCTATAGACCTCAAGTTTGAAAGGTGGCATCAAAGGAGACTTGGTGCATTAACACAATACATCTTGCATCCTAACTTTTGCACTCATTTTCTGCCAATGTGAGTTGATGGCATTGGCAGTGAACGTTAAAGTTAGTTGGTTGGTTGCTAATCAAGGGTGCTTTGTTCTGGATGGTGTCAAGCATCCTAAAGCTTCACTCACCCAGACAGAATGAAAAGGTTCTATCTCACTGAGATTGGTGGACAGACAGGTGAGTTACTTAATACAGTATTCTCAGTCTCCAAGTTATGATTATATTAGATTCCCGACAGTGTGGAAACAGGCCCTTCGGCCCAACCCACCCAGACCCATTTCCCTCTGGCTAATGCACCTATGGACAATTTAGCATGGCCAATTCACCTATCCTGCACATCTTTGGACTGTGAGAGGAAACCGGAGCACCCGGAGAAAACCCATGCAGACACGGGAAGAATGTGCAAACTCCACACAGACAATCGCCCGAGGCTGGAATTGAACCTCAGTCCCTGGCGCTGTGAGGCAGCAGTGCTAACCACTGAGTCACCGTACCGGACTAATTCAATTTATGCACAGTGCTAACTGCCAAGAGATGGATTGTGGGAGATTCAGTAACGGTAGTTCCATGGGGAGATGGTTAGATTATTTTTTGCAGACGGGCAATGTCTGGTACTAATGGAGGGCAGGCCACGGCCCAGTGTCATTACTGCTAAACTGTTAACCCAGAGACCCAAGTAATGTTATGAAGACCTGGGTTCAAATTTCGCCATGGCAGATGGTGGAATTTGAATGCGATTAAAAAAAATCTGGAATCAAGTGTCTAAGGATGGCCATGAATCCATTATTGATTGTTGGGAAAAACTCACTTGGTTCACTAACTTCCCTTAGGGAAGGTAACCGCCATCCTTACCTGGTATGGACTACATGGAGCTCCAGAGCAATGTGGTTGACTTTTTACTGTCCTTTGGGATGGGCAATAAATGCTGGCCTAGCCAGTAATGCCCTCATTGTGAGAATCAATAACAAAAACAAATGTAGTGAAAACGTTACATCACTTATCAGCTAATATACAAATTTCACATCTTTAAAACTGATCGGATGCAATGACAAGTTATTATTTCCTCGTTACCATTTGTATGTTCTCACCTCCCTGAGCTTGGTTTCGAGTTCTAATAGTTTGTTCTTGCTGCTTTGTTCATCCTGGTTGATTTTATCCATTTGTTCCTCCAGTTTCTGATTGTGAGCATCCAGCTTCCCTGCCTGAGCCTCCAAATAAAACTTCTGCTGTCTGAGCTCTGCAATCATCTCCTCCTGTGCCTTCCTGCCATGAAATTTAGACAGTCACAATTACAAATAGGCTCAAGTGTTGCATAGAGTAGCTACCCAGACAAACGGATCTTGATAAAGACAGCATCCTACACATGGCTTGCTTATGTACTTGTAGCATTTGAATAATTTGTTCTGTTCATTTATTCAACATACCTCAATTACTGTTTCTTACAATATAAATTATTAATTCAGCTAAAAGAAAAGACTTGTATTTATGAAGCATCTTCCATGATCATTGAACCTGCGGCAAACAAAGCATTTGTGAAGTGTAGTAAATATAGTGGTTTTAGAAACATTGCACCCAATTTGTTCAAGCAGACCCCATAAACAGCAATATGATAATGACTTATGACGTAAAAATATTGACTAGGAAGTGTAAAAAAACTCACCTGTTCTTCTTTGAAATAGCACCACAGGATCTTTTACTTCAATTTGAATGAGTAGATGATTGACAGGATTTTAGCAGGTGATTTTGGAGTTGGTGGGCGTGGGGTCTTGCCCACCGGTTGGACAGCAGGCAGGGCAAGACCCATCAGTTTCATGGGCTAAGATGTGATGCAATCAGATGCCCTTCAGGCATTTATGAGACCACCATCGAGCCTTCCACAATTGAAGATTCCCAGTGGTGGAAGTCCTCGCTACTGAGAGCTGCCAAACTGGCAACTCCTCATGCCAAAAGCCCAGCAAGAAAGATGACCACTTGTGGAACTGTACCCATCCAATGTTCAGGATTTTAGTGGAACTCCAATAATTTATGGGATTGCAGGGCAAGGTCAGAAGCAAAAGTTATAGAGTGCCTATGAGCAACCATACACTGGCTAATGCCAGATCTTTTGATTGGGCAGAGTAAATGATCTTGAGGAAAATCCTCTCACTCCCATGTATGCTTCTGGTCATCCTTCCCTGGGTGCAAGAAACCAGTGACTCCCATTTAAATTACTTTTAAACAACCAGTTTGGACATATCACCACACACTCCCAAGGCAGGCACAACTTAAACCCATACTTTCGAGCTCAGGTGAATTGTCTCATTAATGCACTTAATTGACATCTTGCCACTGGGAATCCTATCTCAGCTCCTTTCAATCTTTCCCATCAACCACTGAATATTAAAAAAAAGATAATTTTTAGATTTTAAAGGCATCTAGTATGAAGGTTGGAAAGCAGGAATATGAGACTGACTTCGAGGATTGGCCATGATCATACTGAATGGCAGGGAAGATTTGAAGGACCAAATGGCCTATTCTTGCTCCTAGTTTCTATTTCTACCCCCCACCATATTGCAAACCTGTAATGAATGTCCACATTAATGCGGAAGTAGAAGCTGGTGTTCCACAGGTTTAACATGATTGACAAAGTTTTGATCCAACTTCATGGAATTCATCTCTTTGTGAAAGTGTATTTTACAATTTTAGCTGTTTTTAATTGGACTGCCATTTACTAATGTAATCAATTTATCATTACAATGATTTGTCTAAGTTTTAATGGTTTTGTGGTAATCACATTGAATAATTCTGCATTTTTTTTTCAACTTACACGTAGGTCCACAAATCAGTTCTATCACTACTAAAAACTGGGATATATCAACTGATACCATAACAGACCCGATTGAGAACATGCTCTTCTCTGCAATTTAGACTGGTTTTAAATACAGGAGGAGGAAGATCAACATTTACCAGCCCTGCTCACCCACATATATACTTCTGTTGATTGCTTTATCCTCCTGTTTATATTTGTTTAGGTGTACCTAAATATTATTCTATTGCATATTTCACCCAAACTTCCACTCCAGGTCTAACCATGCACATGAATTAGAAGGCACCCTCTGTACAGATACTTTTTTTAAGGAGATGGCAACTGTAGCAAACAAACAGAGGAGTTAAATAAATTGTGTCTGACAATTAAACTATAGGCTGTCAATTTAATTAACCCTATAACCATGTATTTATTTTATAAACTTTGACAATCCAAGACAATCATGAGTAAAACCAATGTAGTGTACAAAATCCCATGCAAGGACTGCACAAAACACTACATAGGCCAGACAGGAAGACAGCTAACAATCCACATCCATGAACACCAACTAGCCACGAAACAACACGGCCAGCTATCCTTAGTAGCCACACACGCAGATGACAAGCAACATGAGTTCGACTGGGACAACACTACTATTATAGGGCAAGCCAAACAGAGAACAGCCAGGGAATTCCTAGAGGCATGGCACTCATCTACAGATTCTATCAACAAACACATCGACCTGGACCCAATATACCAGCCACTGCAGCGGACAGCTGGAACTGACAACCGGAAGCGGCTGAGACAAACCACTATAAATGCCGGAGGAAATATCACAGAAGTGCTTCACAGGAGGCTCCCAAGCACTGAGGATGTCACCTAGACAGGGGACAAAATGTTTGCAAAACAAATTCCCAGCTCAGCGAACAGAACCACAACAACGAGCACCTGAGCTACAAATCTTCTCCCAAACTTTGAATCCAAGACTCACATGCTTCTTTGAGTAAAGATGCTGCTGTTTGCTGCAAGCTTGTTTGCCTCTGAGAGTTCTGCTACTCTCTGCTCCAAAGATTTTATTTTCGAATCCATGGCATTGATAGTCTGAAAAAAGAAATGCACTCCAATCAGATTAGTAGAGGATCAGACAACAAATATCAAGAAGCAAGAGCAGGACGAAAGTCCAAATGAGAGAAAGCATTCTAATCTGAAATTTGTAGTTCATCTTGAGAATCGGTCACAATCTAAAATGGAATTATTAATAACAGCCAACTTTCATAGCAATTTCAGCTCACAAACAGATTTCTTGAGTTTCTCTTCAGTCGGAGCTAAACATTTTCATTTACTACATGTCTTGCTTTATTGTTAAGTTCTAACATACCGCTTTCTGATCATCTATCAGTTTGCACTTTTTACGAGAGTCCTCCTCATGCTTGAGGCGAGAATCTTCTAAGGACTCCTTATTAGCAATGCCCATCTTCAACTGAGCTTCCATAACCTATAAAAGAGTACAACACAAATAAAATGATTATGGGATGCTTTCCAAAAGTAATGACAAACAGCATTGTTCACGTGTCATGGGGGGGGAAATTTGGATTCATTTTGTACTAGTCAGAAAATGTTCTTCTCCTAACCCCCTTTGTAACAACTGTTAGTTTCTTCATTCAAACTTACAGAACAAACAGGCCTATCAGTGGCTATTTTCAACTAAGATACTTGCTCCACATTTAAGGTAAGTGGATGTATTGAGTGAAAGGAAAAGTACTGAAAATGGCTGGCATAAATTGCAGAAATATTGCTGTTGTCAAGGCATAGCTCCTGACTGGTTTGATAACCAGTTAAATCCAAACACCCAGATACCAGAACAAGATGTTTGCTACTCTTGTTCCAGAATCAAATTTCCAATATAAAATTTCTGTTCCTTACCTTCATTTTATCTTCATAGAGCTGCTCTTTCTGTCGGAGATTGGTTTCCATGCGTTGAGCTGTTGCCTGAGCCTCACACCAGCTCTCCTCTAACTCCTGTGTTAGAATAGAGAGCAGGATCATTGACTCTCACTGATGTTTCCTAGTCATGGTGATGAAACGTCTGAAAACAAACCTTCCAGCTCAGTGAGCTAACTTACATACTTATCATCAACCTGAGATACAAATCTTCTCAAAAATCACTAGGTGAATTATTTGTTTAGATGCTGGTATCATAACAGAATCATAGTCATAGAGGTCTACAGCATGGACGTCTACACTGGTCTAAAACAACCAGTCAACCACGCTAAACCCATTTGCCAGCACGTGGCCCACAGCCTTGTATGCTTTAGCATTACAAGTGTATATTCAAATACTTAAATCCACTTTCACAAGCAGCGAGTTCCAGATTCCCATCACTCAGTGAAAAAAAATTCCTTACATCTCCACTAAACCTCCAGCCCCTTTCCTTAAATTTATGCCCCAAGGATATTGATTGGTCAATGAGGAAAATGTTTCTTCCTGTATTCTGTCTATGACTCTCATAATTTTATACATCTCAATCATGTTTCCTTTCAGTTTCCTCTGCTTTCTGTTAAGGAAAACGACCACCATCTTCATAACTAAAACTCTCTAGTCCAGGCAACAGGATGAGGACGTCACTGGCTAGGCCAGCATTTATTGCCCATCCCTAATTGCCCAGAGGGCAGTTAAAAGTCAACCACATTGCTGTGGGTTTGGAGTCACATGTAGGCTAGACCAGGTGACAAAAGCAGTTTCCTGCCCCAAAGGACTCTAGAACCAATGAGTCTTTCTGACAGTGGATTCACAATCAGAATTCAAATTCCACCATTTGCAGTGGTGGGGTTTGAACCCAGGTCTCCAGAATGTTACCTGGGTTTCTGGATTAGCAGCGCAGTGATAATACAGCTAGGCCATCGTCTCACTGGGTACATCCTGGTAAATCTCCTCTGTTCCCTCTTCAGTGAAATCACATTCCTCTGATAAGGTAGATCCCAGAACTGTGCACAACACTCTAGCAGTGGCCTAACCAATATTTAATACTGCATTTTCCCTTGCTTTGTTTGTCACCTCCTTTTTATTGGATTGAATTCCGTTTGTCTCTGATCAGCTCATCACTTGGTTTATATCTTCCTCACTACTTACCACCTAACCAATTTTCACATCATCCACGAACTTGCAGATCAATGCTCCGATATTCAAGTCTAAATCACTTATATAAGCCTAGCAGACCACTCAGAACTCCTCTGTATCCATGCTAAGTTCTTTAATTCTATCAATCGTTCTCCCTGGTTTCTGTATCCACATCCACATTTGGCGGCACGGTGGCACAGTGGTTAGCACTGCTGCCTCACAGCACCAGGGACCTGGGTTCAATTCCCGCCTCAGGCGACTGACTGTGTGGAGTTTGCACATTCTCCCCGTGTCTGCGTGGGTTTCCTCCGGGTGCTCCGGTTTCCTCCCACAGTCCAAAGATGTGCGGGTCAGGTGAATTGGCCATGCTAAATTGCTTGTAGTGTTAGGTAAGGGGTAAATGTAGGGGTATGGGTGGGTTGCGCTTCGGCGGGTTGGTGTGGACTTGTTGGGCCGAAGGGCCTGTTTCCACACTGTAAGTAATCTAATCTAAAGTA
Organism: Hemiscyllium ocellatum; assembly: GCF_020745735.1. NCBI lineage: Eukaryota > Metazoa > Chordata > Chondrichthyes > Orectolobiformes > Hemiscylliidae > Hemiscyllium > Hemiscyllium ocellatum. Next base: position 45,842,331 of record NC_083424.1, read on the forward strand.
ATCTAATCGTCACTCTCAATAGTTAACACCAACAAAAAGCACTAATTCAGAACTCTATCTATATCTTCTGTCTTCATGCACAAATTATCACTGTGGCCTTTAGTGGGCCCTACTCTTTCTCTAGTCATCTCCTTACCCTTAATGTACTTGAAATGTGTATGAAACAAAAACTTAGTTACTACCTAAATTTGTGAAACAAGCATCAGACATCAAATTTTTTCACAGCTTAAGTATCTTGCTCCTCATGTAATGCCAAAGGCCGATGCACTAAAGACTTCAATATCCCCAGATAACTCGTTTATTAAAACACGATATTACATCTTCAAGCAGCACACCATCACAGCATAAATCACCTTTATTTCACCAAAACTGTTGGCATCAAAATGCTGGACAGTGAACCAAGTCATGTGAAAAACTACAGCAAAATTAGTTAAAATCTTGCTGTCAAACTCAAGTAGTGTCCTGAGTTCCTTTATTGCTTGTTGATTCAGTAACCAGTCTTATTACCTTTTCTAATGTTCTGCTTGATCACTGCTTGATAGACTATTTGAGAAGTTAACACTAGAAACCAAGATTCACAGTGTGTTTAGAACATTGTGTTTCTTTATAACAATACATCTCTCTTCTTCCTCCACCCCCACCAAACCCCAGCCCAAAGTCACCTTTCCTACTTTTGCAAAGGCAAGGCTCGCACATCCAGATAACTTATCTTCTTTGATCCTAGCGCCCCAGTATCTTAATAATTTTCCAATAATTCTATTCCTGCATAACAATGTGACAAAAGATGACTTTACAACAATCATTATGATGTCTAATACAGCACATTAAGTTGTACAAGTCTGCAGAATCAAAAACAACCAGCCTATAGCTACTACAGCAGACAGTGTCAGGCATCACTCCAGCACAATTTAAGGAAAACCAGTAACAGTTTGGAGAACTGATTCAGTTTTCTTGCTGGTTTACCTTGAGCATTACTATGGGAAGCTACAGGTAGAATGAAAATAGTAATGAAACAACACCAGATTTGCTGGTGGACAACTTGGACAACAGTGAGCTAATATCCTCAAAATGGTTGCTTGCCCACTCAGCTAGGTGAGGAGAGTGGCCCTGTAAAAGTACCCAACCATGAAGGAGATGAAGGGTCAGGATTGTGTGAGAGAATTATAACAATTTATTTTCATTAGCTTCCTAATAGATAGGTTTGCCCTTACACTGTTAATATGATTCCCTGATATCATTTCCTGGACATCATTTTCAGCTTTTTACACGTACCAGGATTTTCTGAGCCATTTGTTGGGTTTGCTGAGATTTTGTCTGCAAATCTTCCTTTAGCTTGTTTTCTCTCCGCTCCACCATCTCAAGACGCTTCACTTGGTTCTCCAGGGACTTGCGGCGCTCCTACAATTATGAACACATGAAAGATTACTGCTGGATCTACAATTATGATTCACACTCAACCCCCCCCAAATGATTGCAAAACTAAACCACTTGTCAGCCATTTTATTTTTTTTAAAGAAAACTCTGCCTTAAATGCATAAAAGGCAACAAACAGGACACTGCAATATTCAAGTCCTATTTCATACCAAATTGCCCATACATTTGATATATGGGCATTCTGTTAAGTTATTTAATGGTAATGTTAACAAAACGTCTATAATTCAAAAAGATAATCACTTATTAAATGAATAATCATGCCTGTGCTTACTGCATGTAAACCATGCCTGGGTCTCCAAAGGGCAGCAAACCTTGCAAGATTGATCAAAACTTTCTTGTATGTCTAACAGCACATTAGACAAATTAATCGAATGGTTACTTGTCTGAAACATAAGACTATAAGACAAAGGAGTGGAAGTAAGGCCATTCGGCCCATCGAGTCCACTCCGCCATTCAATCATGGCTGATGGGCATTTTAACTTCATATGGCTTGAATTTATGCAGTGCCTTTCACAGCCTCAGGATATTCCAGCACACTTCACAGCTAATGAAGCACTTTTAAAATGCATTCATCATTGTCACAAAAGAATGATACTTATTTTCCAGTGCTGTACAACATACAACCCTCTCACAAAACTTAAGGAGGGAATTCTGGAGCATAATTTCTAGATAGCAGAAGGCACAAGTGCCTGTGGATATCAAGGATCAGGAAAATGCACAAGGGCCCATTGACTGAGAGATGAAGAGCTATGTGGTGGTAATACTGCTGGAGGAACTTATAGAGATAGGAAGGAAAAAGACCTATAGAAGGTTTGAAAAAGAATGTAACAGACTTAGATTCCTCAAAATTCACTTGGAAGCTGACATGTGTCCATGGGAAAGCATGTAAACAACAAGGTGGAGCTCAAGAGCTGGTGCTGAGGGCAGGAACAGCTCTCCCACCACACCACACCTAACCAAGTTAAAAGCCTTGTGTACAGACTTGTAGCTTGGGTGCCATTGTGGGTGTGTTCTTTGAGCTGGTAAGTTGACTTGCAGATGTTTTGTCCTTGTCTTGGTGACATCTTCAGTGCTTTGGAGCCTCCTGTGAAGCTTTCCAGGAGGGTACAAAGTACTAAAGATGTCACCGAGACAGCAGGCGAAACATCTGCAAATCATGTTCCCAGCTCAGCAAACATACCCACAACTATGACAAGTTAAAAGCACTGAGAAAGGGGCAAAAACATTAACTGAAATGCTTTGGCTGCAAACAATTAGGTAATAAAGTTTCCAAAGGCATAGCTGGATAAATGAGGAGAGGAAATAGAGGTGTGGTTGTTGTTTCAAAGTGTGTTTGAAGATGGTAAAGAGATTTTGTTCAAAATGATCAGTCACAGAAGATAGGATTTACGACTTTGCTTAGAGCAATTTCAATGCTGTGGTAGAAACCTGCTTGTTAGAGTTATGGAAAAGACATATTGATCTCAGAAGTGACAATAATCAAGATCTAAGAGGAAAGGGTTTGGGGTTAGGTCTTCAATTTGTAAAGGCAGGTTAGGGCAAAGACAGGGTTATAATGTAACTTTGAAATGGAATGGGGGAGAATAGTACCCAAGACAAAGAAACTATTTACAATAAGGCAACGTACTGCCAGTGCAAGAAATCCAAAACAAAAACTTAGAATCTGAAGAATTCATATTGAACTCGAAACATTCTCTTTCTTTCTCTCTCCACTGATAGTGCCGGACCCGTTGGGGTTCTCCAGCATTCTCTATTTTTAAAACAGTTACACTGTCAGCTGGGATGAGGGCCAGGACAGCAGTTGGGTGGTCTGCAGTTCAGTTGGAATGGGATTAAATGAATAATAAGTGGGTTTTGTGGTCATTATGAGATTAGACAAAGTATGAGAAAATAAGGGCGGGGAAAACTAAGAAAGATGTGGATTTTCGAGTAGGGCTGGTGAAGGTATAGCCAACAGTTAAACTTAGAGGGCCTGGGACAGTTTGGAGAAACAGCAAAGGCAACTGAACTGATAGCCAGAAATTTGTAAAGATTGTGGATGAAATACGAGAAGTATGGGTGTGGTGCAATTAGGTTCTTAAAATGAAAATGCCTTTTTTTAGAGCAAATAGCTGAAAGAAATGCAAAGTCAGGAAAGAGCTCTGGAATGGCAGCACTTTGTTTTTGGGTGAGCACTTGTTACTTGTCAACAGAACCACCATATCATAAAGATACCTTGTACTGATTTTCACCTATTTTCACATCTATTTAGGCTCTATTACATTGACAACCTGCATTCAGCATTTAATTCTCTAATGTACCTCAGACTCCACCAGTTTCTTCCTGATACTTTCACTGGAGTTCTCACGACCCTGTAGTTTCTCAAGGTCTCTTTCTGCACGTTCTTTAGCTTGACGCACATTCTGTAAAAGATCTGTAGCTTCAGAGCTTGCTTTCACTGCCTGAAAAAGAGTCAAAGAGCAAAAATGATAGAAGAAAGAGTCCATTTTGGAATAATTTTTTTGTATTTAAACAAGGTGGCTTCTTGATAAAAATGGATTTTAGTTTCCAGTGCATCACCATATCTGACTCCTTGTCTCTAACCCTGACAGAACATAAACTTTTACAGAAACTTCAACTAAATTAGAAAGACTTAACTAAATTTGTATTTGAATTTGCTTTTGGTATCCATGTGTATTGATTACTTCAGTATATTATCAATTAAAATCTCAGGTCTGATTGATATCCTCCAGAGGTTACAGTTAATGCCATTTAGTGATTAATAACATCAATTATTAACAAATAATTGCTTGGTAGTACAGAACCTAAACGTTACTAAAATGAGACAAATCAAAGCCTTTCATTTTGCACTCATCAGGACTAGGATATAAGAAACAGGCTTGAAGAACAGGATACCATCTTAAGCTACTTTAGTGAGTTTTGAGAAGATTTGTAGCTCAGATTGAGGTTCTGGATATAGGTTGGCTCACTGAGCTGGAAGGTTCATTTTCAGACATTTCACCATCATACTAAGTAAGATCATCAGTGAGCTTCCGGTGAAGTGCTGGTGTGATGTCCCGCTTTCTACTTATGTGTTTTATACCAGCACAAGACTGGAGGTTCACTGATGATCTTACCTAGTATGGTGAAGAAACATCCGAAAATGAATCTTCCAGCTCAGCAAGCAAATTACATCCAGTAAGTTGCTTTGTTGGACTATTGTTGGAATGGAGATGCAGCAGCAACAGTTAATTGTCAGTCTTAGCTCTCAGACCAGACAGATAGACCGATTCTGCAGAGTGTTGGCATAGAAATTCAGCAAAGACTGGCATTCTCCATGATCCCTTTTTATAACCGATAAATGGAAGTGTGCAATGTACATAAGAAGTCCTTTACTTAGATAAAATAAGGTTCTGTGTGTTCATAGATGTAGCTTCCAGCACATGCAAATGTACCATATTGTGCACCTGATTTGATAACCTTAAATTGAAATTTGGTGTAATTCTTAGCATAATATGGATTGCAAACATGGGATATTGGAGCACATCAGCATGCTGTAAATCACCATTGGGATGTGTTGTTTGATACACAGTCAGCCAGTCATTGGCATGCATGACCTACATACCTGACATCACACCTGCAAGCAAATTTATATTGTATTATTCATTTGAGTGACAGATAATTACATGTGGTTTGACAGCAGCAATGACTGGCAATTCTTATCAAACAATACATCCCAAAGTCTTTCTACCTTCCAATTCAAACCAGGAACCAACAGGATACAATGTAGCATTGCAGATTCCAGAGTTGGACATATCATAAATATATTTATCAGAAACTAAGCCACTGTTCGACACATTTTGATTTCCCATGTTATTTGGTAACAATATTTAGTGCAGTAAAGCTGCCTAGTCACAAGGATGATTTTTAACAAGCTCAAACCACAAAACATCACAAAATTGTCAATGCTTTTATATTATATGATGCAAGAAGACAAGATGTCCCTTTAGCCAACTTAAGCTCACACTTCTGAACAACAAGTCCGTAATACAGCAACACACTATTTCCTAATGAATCTAGTGTTGGGACCTCAATGATCTCTTCCATCTGCTGGCCACCGTCTGTATAAAGACTTCCAGATATCTGTAAAATTTGTCTTTCACAGCTTTTAGCAAGTCCCATTTGTTTATTATCACATAGTTTTATTTCAACGTAGCAAGCAGGAAACAAAACTAACAACCAGGCCTTTTCATCATAACCCTTTAACTATGAAAAGCTCTTTTCCACATTATCCCAGGTACTTGAAAATTACTACTGAAGAAAATTGCATTTCTAAATATTTTGGAACAATTTAAATCTTTTAAATGAAAATTATTACCATTAATCTCAATTATACTCCCATCTTCTTAGTAATAATCACCATTAAATTGGATTACCTTGGCAAGTTTTTCCTGCAATTCCTGTATTTTCTTCTGCTGTTCTGCATTCATCTGAAAGACACGTAATTGGCCTTGAATAGTGTGGACATATTTGTTTTTCCAGTATTTTCAGACATCTCCAAGCTTAAATTTACACAAATTACTACCTGTTATTTAATGGGTAAGCATCAACATTTTTTGTTAAGAATTATGGAACAAATGAGTAGTAATTGAGTTGAGGTAAATCAAAACCATCAAGATGGTTCCCTTGTAGTTCACATTAGTAATGCTAATGCTTACATAAGCGAATTGCAGTTTAGGGGACATTCAAGTTTGTTTTTAGTTTTCTCAAAGTATTTGTCAGTTTTTGGTAGTCACAGTGTTTTACAACCCAAGCACTGAATGCACTTTAAGTTGCAGACTACTCCATATTCAGACAACACTTACTCCAGTTCTCAACAACATATCAAAAATAGCACACGCTAAGTTTTAAGCTATTAGATATGTTTTACATAACCTTTGATGGTATGGTTAAAATTTGCAGTAACTTCAACGTAACACAGATCGGACTGCTTTCTGTAATACTAATGTAGAAATTTTTGTAATTTTTTGATTTTATTTAGCAAATACATTACTTTGCTCTTACTTCCAGTTCTGTACCATTCAGTTCTACCTCCCACGTACAGCTTATATACAATCATACATACATGTACATCTTTATGTTACATATCATTCCCTACTTTCAGCCTCAACCCCTACTGAGGCTCAATTCTAGAACAGATTCATTTAAAGGTCATCATCACACCAATCCAAATCTAATCCCTATTGGGAAAGCCTCTAATTTAAAACAAAGTAAAAACAAGTTTTTTTAATTATGTTAAAAGTAAGTTCTTTAAATAACTGTCATTTATTCATATTGTGGAGGTAAAGCCAAATAATGCTTCTAAATGATAGTTGAGTTAGTGAAGAACGGTCAATAACATGCAAAATACAAACCTTTTCCAATTTGGCATACACCTCCCCGACTTCAGCTTTTCCCTGGTCTCTAGTCTGTGAATGGATGACAATTTTTATGTCAGTGAATTGAATCAAAATAGTATATGGACTCTGTCCCTTCACAAACAACCATACTGCACAGAATCCATTCTTAACATTTGACTAGAATTGTTCCATAAAAGATAAATAACAGGCAAATATACAAAAGAAAATTTACAATGCAAGACTTTCAAAACAAAATAAGTAGCCAAAAATAGAAACAAAACACAATAGGTGACATGGTACAGTAGCTGACTAACCTCAAAAGGTGTTTACCAGAGAATATGTACAGACATTCAGCATATGGAGTTCATGAGTTTATTTTCACCCAACTGTACCATCTGTCATGATGAATGCTTCACAAACTACAAGGAGGTTAAGATACTCAATGTAGCGAGAATGAGAAGCAGCCAAGTAGTGTCTAGATTTCACTAGGAACTCAGTTAATCTTAACTCAAGCATGACTATCAAACAGTATGCAAAATGTACATCCTGTCACTGTAACAGTCTCTTCTGTTTATATGTCAATATCTTCTCAGCATCTCAGGTTCCTTGCTGCGCAACATTCCAATTCATCACCTTGGCAGATATTCCATCGCACACCCACTCATTGTTAGGGCAGATACACAGACCAACCTTCTGTAGTTTCTGCTGGGATTCAGCTGCTTTCCGTCTATACTCATCTGCTGTAATTCGAGTATCTCGGAGTTCAGACTCATAGAGGTCAGCCCGTCGACGGGCAGCAGCAAGATCCTCCTCCAGCTGTCGTATAGTTACCTCCATTTCCTCCATTTGAGCATGGAACTCCTGTTAAAATTGGGAGAAAGAAAGCACAAAGACCATTATTAGTGGAATACAGAAAGGAGAACAGCATCCTCAAATCACTCAGAAATGTTGATAACTAGTTAAAGAGTACAGAATTAAAATTTATGAAAAGACCCTCACCACTTTGTAAAAGGAGTAAACAAAAATTCAACACAAAAGCAAAATACTGTGAATGCTTAGAATCTGTAACAAAACAAAAAAAATGATGAAAATAATTAGCAGATATAAAGGTTAAAACAGAATTAATTTTGGGCATTTGAACTTTCATGCGAAGTTCAAAAAGATCTTAACTCTTAGTAACTCCTTAAGAGGAGTAACTCCATAAGAGGGATTTGATCAGTTCAACAAGTTATGGTTAACACTTTCATGCAAGTAATCATAGCATTCCAAAACTTAGCAAACCAGACTGAATAACCATGAGAAACAGAACCAATGACAAAACTGGAAATGACAACACCAACCCCAGTAGAACCAGACACAAATTGCAAATGGGACAGAACACCACTGGAAGCACACTGGTGATGTTACCTAGCATGATGATGAAATGTCTGCAAACAAACTTACCAGCTCAGCGAGCAAGTCAACAACCTCAGAATAACCAAACTTTCTAGTAATCATATTTTGTGAAGATGTACAATTTTCACCTTGGAGTCTAACTTCCATGTGCAAATAACAAATGTCTATATTAGTTGTTTTGTGGCTCATAGTTTCCCTCTGTTGAACGTGAATCCAATCGAAAAGAGCACCACTCATGAAGCCGGAGCTTTTCGTATCAGAATTGATAGCTCACTCAGGTGAGCCTCAATTGTTTCAAGAAATCCAACACTATATTTATTTTATCGGCTCATAGAGTCACTTAGTGCACTGCATTTAGTAACAGAGTAACAAGTAACATTTCACGTTCTCTCCACTTTCTTAATTTCATTATTATTGCAATTAGAAAATTTTGACTTATGTGCATTGTATACAATCCACACTCAGAACCATGCCGAGACAGAAAAAGCATGGAATTTGATGGGCATAAGTGAAGGTTGCAACAGAGTCCTCTCAAATTGTTTGTTCAAAGTAAGTTCCAAGTTCAACTGTAATAGATCTATGACAGGTTTTCAGCCAGAAGACAGACAGTATCCATTAGAGAAGATTAATCATTTGGAATATGATTGTAGGTAGTGTAAAAATAATAATAATAAAGTGAGAGGAAAGGTGGGAGACCAAGCCCAGTCCAAAAATGGAAATTCAAGAGAGCAAGTCGAGAGGAAGTGAATTAAAGTACCAGTGGCAGACAGAGCCATAATTGGGGATGGGTCCTGTCAGAGAGATGGGAGAACAAGACAAGTCAGCACTTCAAAAGTAAGGTTAAAATCAGATTAGCCATGATCTTAGTAAATGGTAAAGTAGGCCCAAAGGGCTGAATGGCCCACTCTTGTCATATGACATGGGTTTAGGGTGATGAGCAAAAGAACTAAAAAAGTTATACAAGAACACTTTCATACATATATTTGTAGGGTGGAGGAAGCAGATTCAGTTATGGTATTCAAAGGGCAATTGAATAAACATCTGAGGAGCTTTTAAAATTTGCAGAATTATGAGAAAATGAGACAACTGAAGTTTGGTTGCAGACAACCTATTCTCGGTGAGTAATGACCACCCGTGCTTCTCAACCACAATCTATAACCTCATGGCATGGCATACCCCTCACTCTGCTATTACTATCAAGCTAAAGGACCCGTCCACGTTCCAGGAGGACTATAGGAGAACATGCGAGAAGCAGCATCAGGAATATCCAGAAATTAGATGCCAACCTTGTGAAGTTACCACATGCACACTAGATAACAGGAGAAGCATGCTACAGAACTGAAATAATCCCACAACCAACAGATCAGATCAAAGATTGACAGCCTGCCATATCCAGTAATGAATAACGATGAACAATTATACTAGAACCAGGAGTCAGCGCAAATGCAGCTCCTTGCTTAATGATGGGTGAGACCACCACAGGAACCATCTCCAAACAGCAGTGGATAATCAATCTTGGCCTCCTCCTGTGGTAGATGTTTATGTTCAGATAACTTAATTCATTCTACACACTACCAAGAAATTGTTTTAAAGAAATTGACATAGCAAAGACTGTGAGCCCTGACAACAATCCAAACATGTACTGAAGACGTGTGCTCAAGAACTAACTACAGCCTGAGTTAGGTTGAACCCGTGCAATAACAACATTGGTGTCGACTCAACAATGTGAAAACATATCTGGTTATATCCTGTCTACTCAAACATCTTTAAAATAGTAAAATTTGTTATTGACAGTGCCATCAAGCTGCATATACTTAGAAACAAGTTGTTCAACAAAGCTCAATTTGACTTCCATCCAAGCCATGTAGCTCCAGATGCCAGTACAGCTTGCATTCAAACATGGACAAGAAGGCTGACTTTAGAAGTGAGGAGAAAATAATTACCCATGACATCAAGTCAGCAATTAACTGAATGTTACATCAGGGAACCCTAATAAAAGCAGAAGACAGTGGGAATTGATATAATACTCTCCATTACATGGAACTATCCCACAAAGGACAATGGTTATGGTTACGGGAAGTCAACCAACTTGCCAAAGGAATTCCAATGGTTTGCACCTCCAAATTCTTCCAAGCTATTTGAATTAATCTATTTGGACTTGTTATGAAACACATTCAGGGCATATAGGACTTGAATCTGGGCGTCTGGGCTCAGAGGGAGGAATACTACCACTGTGCTGAAGAGCACCAATTCCTCACAACAGATATTTTCCAATCAATCTGTTCAGAGATGTTATCATACACCTCTGGAGCTGGTGGGTCTTGTACCATGCGTCCTGGTCCAGGGGTAGGGACATTACCACTGTGCCACAAGATCCCAGAGATGAACATTATTGATCAACTATATTTTTAACTTACCTGTTCAGACAGGGTTACGACATGCCTTCGGAGCAAGTAAAGAAAGAAATTAGGTGTCCTGTCCCAGAGGTGTGGACTCTTCAACTGCACCATAAGAGTCACAAATTCATTAGGATAACATCCCAACCTCAAATATCTGAGCTGCTTTATCAGTGAAGTTGTTACCATTATAAAAAGACTGTGGAGCCATCAGCTCTACTTCAATGTTCAGTTTCTTTGCCAATACGGTGAAGCCGACCAGGCTGCCATGGGGCAAGACATCATTCAGTATTGAGTTCATGTGTGACATGAATGTTACTTGCCATTTAAGTGGAAATAATCATCTTAAACATGGATCCAACCACCTCCACTTGATGTCTAATGAATTACCGTCAATATCCTGAGTGTTACCGCGGTTGATAACATAAACTAACTAGCGACCCAAATACTGAGTGTACAGCAGTAGTTTAGAGCCTATGTATATTATGGCAAATGATTCACCTCTGGGTTCCCTAAAGCCTTTCCACTATTCACAAGACACAAGTCAGGTATAATCTTCACTTGATTGGATGATTGTACCTCCAACTATACACAAGAAGTACAAAGCAAACTATACAAAATATAGCACCTTGAAGGCCACCATAAACATGCAGTCCCTCTACCAATGGCTACAGTGCACACTGTATAAGATGTACATGAACAACTTGCCAAAGTTCCTTCAAATGAACCTCAAGTCCCAGTGCCCTCATCTATTAAGGATAAGGGCAGCAGGATGTATGCAAATGCCACCACTTAAGTTTCCCTCTAAGTCACATACCCTCTTGACATGGAAGGGCTGCTCCTTCATAATCGCCAGGTCAAACCCTAACAGCATGGTGGGGGTACGTTCACTCAACAGGCAGCAGCAATTCCAGAAGGTAGACCACCACAAATACCACCTTCTCCAGGACAATAAATACTGACTTCACCAGCAATAGCTATGACCGGAAATTCATAAACAACTGTAAAACACCATTCCCAGGTAAAACCACAAAAATAAATACAATAGGATCTTCTTTTCAATGGATAGTTTCTATTAAGCAAGTTCATGTGTCGACTTTGTTGTTGCTATGGTTACTGGTGCACAAGTTTGTTACTATAGCAACCAGTACTTGAAAATGCAAGTAAAACACTAGAGGACTACCAAATTTGAAGCTGCAGCTAATGCAACAATGCAGTACCTTCGTTTTCAGCTGTGCCCAGAAATGACAGTCTAGCTCATAAACAATGATCACAATTTACTCCTAAAAAGAGTTGACAGGAGTTGAACTGGGACACAATGCCAAATTTGCAGGTCAGGAAGCACATTGGAAGTTAGATTATCTCCATTCTGCAATTGATTACAGAGAGATAAAATGGAGAACAAACCTATTTGATATGCAACAAAGTATATAGAAAACTAAGTTTCATATCCAAGCAATTCTAAACATATGAGTAGAGGAAAAGCAATTGATACAATCTCCATGGAAGCAAATAATTTAAGGGAAGATTTGCTCATTTACAGCTGAAAAGGATGATGCATCAATATTTGACATTTTAACCTATCATGATATCACGATTATAACAAGCTCTGACTAAGCACTTTCCTTTTGTAGGTAATATATTTTAAAGTAAAGAAAGGCATGAACCCTTTTGACTCATCACGTCACATTCATCATAGAATTACAATTCGTGTTGCAAACAATTCACATTTGCTCCCAGTTTTCAATTGTTTGCTTCTTTATATTTTCCTAGTCAGAAAACTTCTGAGTACATTATTTCACTGCAATCTATACCACAGATACCTTTATCTAGCTTAAACGGAGGCAAATCTTCCAGCCTCTCCCAACTCCTCATGAATCTGGGTCTTCAATCTGAGCACAAGCAATCTACCATTTTCTGCATGGTAAAGACAGAGTAAGCATTTCAAATGATATTTTCCCTCTTTCATTCTCTCAACATCTCACATAGAGTCATAGAGATGTACAGCATGGAAACAGACCGTTCGGTCCATCTCGTCCATGCCGACCAGATATCCCAACCCAATCTAGTCCCACCTGCCAGCACCCAGCCCATATCCCTCCAAACCCTTCCTATTCATATACCTATCCAAATGCCTTTTAAATGTTGCAATTGTACCAGCCTCCACCACTTCCTCTGGCAGCTCATTCCATACACATACCACTCTCTGTGAAAAAGTTGCTCCTTAGGTCTCTTTTATATCTTTCCCCTCTCACCCTAAACCTATGCCCTCTAGTTCTGGACTCCCCAGCCCCAGGGAAAAGACCTTGTCTATTTACCTTATCCATGCCCCTCAATTTTGTAAACCTCTAAACCATACCAAATTAACCCCGAAACCCTGCCTTGAGAAATACTTCTGAGTTTAAATGGAAGACCAATATGGCAGTTGCAATCACTTGCTACAGAATATTATGACGGAATTTGCATAGTGGAAACTGGTTGTGGGTTCTTTGTTTCCTGATTGGCTGATGAGACCTATCCTAGAGCAGCATCTCTGACCACACATTTGGCTGATGTATCTGGGAGATGGAATTAGTCCTTGGCTGTGAGATCAGTGGCGATCCTTTCTTTAGTTCTTTTTCCATATTCGCTGTTGCCAATGGGTGTTCTTAAAGAACTGCATCCTTTCATACAGGAATTTTCTCCAAAATCAGTTTCTTCTGAACGGGGGTCTCCCATGCAATGGCATCTATGTTGCATTTCTTGTGAAAACTTTCAGGGGCTCTTTATAACCTTTTCTTGTCCTCTCCTAATCCCGTGTGCCTTCCTTCAGCTGGATGAAGATGATTTGCTTTAGCAGTCAGAATCCAGACACTCTAAACATGTAGCCGGCCCAGCACAGTTGGTTTTGGATAATAATGGCCACGATGCTGGTACAATTAATTGCTTCAAGGATGCTGATGTTACTACGTCTGTCCTCCCAGCTGATGTGAAAAATCTATCAGCATTGGTGGCACTTCAAGGGTGTTGAGATGGCATCTATACGTGGTCCAAGTTTCAGAGTCGCATTGAAGAGTCAGAAGGATGATTACCTTATACACAAGAATCGTGGTGTCAACGTGGATGTCACGGCCATTGAAGATTCTCATACTTAGGCATCCAAAGGACTCTCAGACTGAATCTCTGCATCAATGTCAGCCTTTGATGAGAGGCAACTCCCCAGGTAAGGGAAATGTTCTGTGCTTATGAAGATTTCTTAGTTGAGTTTAATAGCGGTGATGGACCAGAACTTGACCTTGGACGGGTTGGTGAAAGATGTGAGTCTTCTTGTGGTTGAGGCTGTGAAACCAATTCTTTGCTATGCTTCCACAAAAGCAATAGTTTAAGCTTTAAGATTCTCTTCCACAACAGCATCCACATGCTGAAGTTCCACAAGTGAGATCAGTGTCGTTTTCTTCTGGGATTTCAGCCAATTGAATTTGAAAAGTTTGCCATCCATCCTGTAGACAATGTCCACATCGCTGGAAAGCTTATTCTTGACAAGATGAACAATGGTAGTGATGAAAATGGAGGCAACAGTGGAAGTAATGGCACATCCCCGATTACTCCTGCCTTGACCTCAAAGGTTTGTCATATTACTGTCACCGACATTTTGATGTGATGGGGACGGAAGATGTTGATGAATTTCACTGGACAGCTGACCTTTGACAGGATCTTCTATAGCACTCATCCACATTAGGAAAACATGGAATCAGAAATAATGTTGCCCTGAAGACAATTCCAGAGATGGGCCAATAAAAGACAGAATTGGACGTCTAGGAAAGATTCTCAGATACAAAATAGCCTCCAAATTGTAGACACTTTCTAGTCAACCTGTTCAGAGATGTTATTACACACCTCTTAAGCAGGTGGGACTTGAATCCAGGCTTCCTAGGCTGCAGGTGGGACACTATTATTGCACCACAAGAGTCTGAGCTTCCTAATTATATACTAAATCAGAAGCTGATTAAGTATGCACATATCTATATATCAGGAAAACAACTTATCAAGCGGTAAAGGTGCAACAGATACTTCTGAAGTGGTACTGAAAGCCTTCAAGAATTACTTAAACCTTAGAACTAAAAAAGAATTCTTGAAAGAGCAAGATTTAACAGAAGACTTCAGTATCCAAAGAAATCCATAGCTTATTTCATTATTGATCTCTACAGATTAGGGGGAAAATTCTACTATTGTGGCTTCAGGTCGAAATTCAAAATTGGTTGTAGGATTTGCTGACGCTAAAACAGATCAGAGTTCGAGAACAAGCATTCAGAAGATGAGTGAAGCAGAAATCTGTAGCAACATTGATCACAGAGGTCAACCTGGGCAATGGAAATCAATAAAAACTATTCAGTTCTTAAGATACAAAACCACAGGAGGACAAGTGAGAAACCAATACAGTGATTAGGACAAGCATTAGACAAAGTCTTTGTCAACACTGTGGAACAAAGGAACCTCACAGACATATACGGTATTCAGCAGCTAAAAGTAAATATCTCTACTGGAAACGATTTATTGTGTGGCAAGTAACATACAGGCATGAGACCCAATTTCAAAAAAGCAACAAAATTAAATAACAACCCATACAAGAGCTTAATACAGTCAAACAGCCTACAACAGAAGAAAGCACTAAAGAATTCCTCAAGGAAATAGGTGAGCCAAATCTTGCACCTTGGCAGCTGATATTTATGTCAAAGGTTATCCCACATATTTCAAGATGGACAATGGGGCAAAAGTTATTGTAGTATCAGCGATTACTAAGCCAACATCAGTGCAACTACATGGTACGAGAGGCACAGCACTTAACATACAAACATACGAAATAGGGACTAGTTTAGCTTGGGATTATGTTTGGCATGGACTGCTTGACTGCTATATGACTCTATAAATAGACCATTTGACCACTACAGTCTATTCTGCCATTCCAAGAGATCAAGGAAGATTGGGGATGTTGAATTCAAAACACAAATCACCTAACCCCAATAACCCGCGATTTCCCTACCCAACAAGAATCTATCTACTAAAATAAATCAAAAAAAAGCTGTGGAAGCTGGAGATCTGAACCAAAACAGAAAGTGCTGGAGAGAATCAGCAGGTCCTGCAACATTTGTAGAGGGAATGACAGAGTTAATATTTCAAGTCCAGTGACTTTTTAGTCAAAACCAAAAGCAGCTGGGAAGTGGTAATATTTACGCTGATGTTGGCAGGTGAAGGAAGAAGTGAGTCAAAAAGATGACGACGGTACCCACAGAGAGGAAAAACAAAGACAGAGGGATTGCTGATAATAAACTGGGAAGGAGATAATTGCTGAATGGGTGCAAATGGAAAGTATGAATAGTTAAAAATTGTTTGGCTGTGCTGGGAGCAAGTCATACAGAACTCGACATAGGGGTGTGGGAGTGGGCAATGGATCTTGGCAGAAGCTGTTCCTCAAGCTTACGTTGAGCTTCTCCAGAGCAACTGCTGCAGGTCTGTGACAGAAATTTTCAGTTGCTTTCAGTTCTGACGAAAGTTCACTGGACTCGAAACACTGGTTTTTCACTCTTCACATGCTCCCTGATCTGTTCAGTCTCTCTACCACTTTGTTTAGGAATTGATTTACCTCTTAAAAATATTCGATGACTTCATCTCCATTGCCTTCTGCAGCAGAGAATTACAAGTCATACAACCTTCAGAAACCTTAATTTTATAACAGTGGCCTCTTGTTCTAGACTGACTCACAACAACAATCATCACTTCCATGTCCATCTTGACAAGACCATTCAGGATCTGCTACACATACCCATGCAAACACACAGTTCTGGACCAAAAGTAGCTTGTTCAATCCCTCAAGCTTGCTCCCTCAATAAGGTCATGGCTGAAATAATTGTAACCTCAAATCCACATTCCTACCTACCTCTTTCAACCATTTGTTTAACAAGACGCAAACTTCCTATTCAAGACCCCTGCTTCCATACCTACTCACGGACAGAGTTCCAAAGAACCATAACCTGTAGAGAAAGATCTTGCATCATTAAATGGGCAACCCCAGTATGCTTTAAAATCTAAGACCTAGTTCTAGACTCTTCCATAAGAAATATTTTCCACACCCACCCTGTCAAGCCACTTTAGAATTTTATGTATCAATCAAATTGCCTTTTACTTTTCTAAATGCCAGCAGATGTGAGCCTAACCTGTGCAACCTTTTCTTAATGCAACCCACTCTTTGCAGTTATTAGACAAGTAAACTCTCTCAGAACTTCTTTAACTTTTCTTAAATAGTGACCAAATACTGCATGTAGTACTCCAAATGCAATTTCACCAGTACCCTGCATAAGCATCACCTCCATACTTTGTTTAAAATAAAACAAAGAACTGAGGATGTGAAACTCAGCAGGTTTGGCAGCAACTGTGGGGAGAAAACAGAGATACTATTTTAAGTATGGCGAGTTTTCATCATACCTAAGAAAAGAGATGTACAAAGGGTGTAAATTAAAGTGTGAAAGGGAGAGAATTCTCCTTTTCAGTAAGGGCAAAGTAAACATGACACAGCTGAGGATGGTGGTGTGGGAGCAGGGCAGATGTAAGAAAAAGAGTGGAGAACAGATATAATATATCATCACAAGCAACAGCGCATACAATGATATGAGCTGGCATGGTCATACAACAGGAATAATTGGTTGGCCTCAAATCATGGATTACATCTTCCACCCAGTGGGATTTGAACATGCCCCAGATAAGAAAACATTTTTTTTTGCATAGTCCTGATCTCAAACTCCATATTCCTTTGATCTAGATCAAGCCCCTCCCATACATAGTGATAATGCATCTTCAAAATTTTTCTTTGGGGAGAATTTTACACTTGAGTATCACCATCGGCTTTATTTTTGTACGATCCACCATACAAAATGGAATTACAATGAACTGCATCCTTTTACGGCCAGTCTTTTTAAAAAGAATGGCTTCATTTTCCCATCACTTGGCAGTGATCTTACTTACTGGCATACTGAAGTTCATCATTGTTGCATCCATGTTTCCAATTCAGGCCAATCAATTCACAATTCATCCTTCTACGTCAGATAGCAAAACAGTGGAATTTCATTTCCTTATTCTTGAAATAAGATGAATTTTTTAATGTCCCGAGAGTACTAAATTGTGCCTTTTTATGAATGTATTTTACTACCTGGCACTAAGCTTGAATTCTGGAATATCAATATTCTTCACTTTTGAAGTGTAGAGTCTGACGGCTCCACAAGTTGTTAACGTGACCGTTCTTATAATGTATGTTATTCCACTCCACCAATTAGTTCTCCAGTTTAAATTGGGCTCCATACTTGTTAATCTTGCACTAAGATCTAGAGAGCAATAAGGTAACATGGTGCACAAGTGTTGGTGACTGGTTGGGAGATTGCCAGAATATTTTATTATGTTTTCAAGTAATGAACCATCATAATTACCATCAGCTAACTAATAATTAAACCGCAGTCCAATCCCTGAATAACTAGGGTCAACATTTACATGAGATTTGTGGAAAAACAATGACTTTTTAAGCTAAAAGTCATGAAGCTAACTATGACACATGGTATAAGGTTACTAGCCAGTTATTGCAATGTTTGCTAAGTTGATGGAATACTAAATACTAATAAATTCCTTCAGGCATATGGCATACATTTACTCAGCATGGAGCTGAGTAGGTGACACAGGCAGAAATTTATGTGCATTATCTATTCAAAAATAATTACTTAATATTGAAGACAGCACTTGTCTTAAAAGGACAAATCTGACCAATCACAAACAAATGACCTTTCACTCATAGATGGTAAAAGTAATGAAGCCACTAAACAATGTGCTGCAAGTCTACGCTCTTTAATGTAGCAAAAGTTTAACAATATACAATCAGAATAAGGGTATTTGGGTTGGGAAGGGAATTGGGGTCTTATTTTGAAACCGGTTTATAGACAGATCTTGGAAATCCCTATGATACAATTCATCTTCCAAAAAGCCTTCGTCATTTTTCAGATAAAACACTCTAAAAGACCATGGAACCCAGGATAGCTGTGGTACTCAATTTAAAGCGGAATTACATTGGGAAAAGACACAATATGCGCATTCCAGAGTATGCTAATGTGCAAAGTAATGTCAGAGTAGCATAGAGAAGGTTGGAAAAATGTAAGGTGCTGAATGGAGTAATGCAAGGGACAATGCGTGGACCATTTTGTTTCATTGTGCAACCTTCATTCAGAGGCAATTGTATGTTTTCACTTTGCTTCAAACAAGTATGGCTGTTACTTCTAGTGGTGACTCAAAGCATTAACATTGATGACTCAAAGCATTGATGAGGACAGATTACCTATGAGATACAGGATAGTTAGTTCAGTTGGCTGGTTTGCAATGCAGAGTGACGCCAAATTCACTGATCAATTCCCGCACTATCCGAGGTCACTGTGAATGTCCCATTTGCTCAACCTTGCCCATCAGGTTAAACTCATCACCTGTCATCTCTCCCTAATAGAAGAGCAGTCCTATGGTCCTCTAGGACTGTGGGGAGTTCACTTTTTCCCATGAAGTAAAATTTGATTTCATAAAAAGTTCAAAGCCAAACCTGTTTGTTTTCCTACACTTCAGCTGTCAAGTCGAACAATATTGTAACATAGAATCCTTATTTAAGATAGGTAGTATCAATTATGTGTTCCATTAGTCAAGCATTTTGAAAATCTTTACTGTCCATATAAATCAAATCAAGTTTACAGCTGCCATACTTACAAGCTTCTCATCAAATTAATTAGCCAACCAGTGTTCCATAAAATGGGTTCAAAGGAAAGACAAGAACTTCAGGAAGGATAAGACCATATTATCAAAGACAATTTGAAATGAATTCATCAGGATTAGATTTTCATGTTCGTTTAGTTGGAATGGGTCAGAACAGGCTTTCTGTGCAGAAATATTGAAGACTGCAATAGTTACAGTGGGTGCCCCAATAGATTCTGGCATCATGCTGAAGGTATTTGCAAATTATGATGTATCTCAGACAGCAGATTAAGTTTTTGGCAAACTATGAGATTACAATTTCTTCCATTTTGCAAGTATCATGAAGTGCAAACTATTTCAGAGGCCATCACTAAAAAGATAAATTAGCCACCCAATTTCTGCAAACACAGCTTTAAGTACACATGATTTTGAAGACATTATCATATAGAGGAAGGAAATGAAAGATATTGCTTAAATGCTGTATTTCAAGTCATTCCCAAATACACATCCTTTATTCTACAAAGAAATAACTTCAAAGCAAGTCTCAGCCCTTTAAGACAAAATATTAATCCTGAAAAGCATTCCGTAAGGTTTCATCTGTGTTGAACAAATGCCTGGTCACTCTCAACAATGTACTAACCAGACCTATACTTAAATCTAAGCTACAAAGTGTTTGTAAATTATGAAGATATTTTATCACCAGGCTGCATCTTAGACCGAGGTTAGGAATGTAGACTGGAATTGCAGATGGAAGTAAACTTTGGGTCTTCCTTAAATGCCCTTAACTTACAAATTAATTGAGCCCTGAATATTATTATTTTTAAAGCTGTGTTTGCTGCCACTACAAACTCAAAGGGTATTCTCACCAACCAAGCAGTCACTGTGTCTGTGTGCTGCCAGCAATATTACAAATAGCTTCCCGCATTCCAAGAAAAGGACCATTCGTAACATTAAGCAAATAAAATATATTCAAGGTTTTCATAAAGATTTGTAGCTTGGACGCCAGTTATTGTAATTGTGGGTATGTTTGTCGAGCTGGGAAGTTGATTTGCAGACATTTCGTCCCGTTTCAGTGACATCTTCACTTCTTTGGAGCCTCCTGTGAAGTGTTGCTATACTGCGTCTTCTGGAATTTATTTGGTTCCGTTCCTGTTGACTCGGCTGCCAGTTCCAGCTGTTCATTGTAGTGGCTGGTATATTGGGTCCAGGTGAATGTGCATATTGATAGGGTCTATTGGTGAGTGCCATGCTTCTAGAAATTCTCTAGCTGATCTCCGTTTAGCTTGTCCTATGATCTTTGTGTTGTCCTAGTCATATTTGTGGTCCTTGTCATCTGTGTGTGTGGCTACTGGGGACAGCTGATCATGGCATTTAGTGGCCAATTTGTGTTCATGGATGCGGATGGCTAGTTGCCTGTCTATTTGTCCTATATAGTGTTGAGTGCAGTCTTTGTTTGGAATTTTGAAAATTACGTTTGTCTTGCACATGATGGATATTGGGTCTTTTCTTCTGGTGAGTTGTTGTCTGAGCGTGGCTGTTGGTTTATTGGCTGTCATGAATCCGAATGATCGGGGAAGTCTGGCTGTCAGTTCAGAGACTTGCTCTTTTAATGAAAGATAGCATAGCCAGTGAGTTAGGTCATGGCATGTCCTTGTCACGTTGTTTGTCTGTTATGCATCTGCAGATGAAGTTCCAGGAATATCCGTTCTTGGTGAATATTCTGTAGAAGTGTTCTTCTTCCCATTGTAGGTTGGGTGTGCTGCAGTGCGTTGTAGCCCTCTTGAACAGGGTCCTAATGCAGCTTTTCTTGTGTGTGTTCCGGTGGTTGCTGCTGTATTAGCCAAGAACAGATATCCACGACAACTTCATCCGCAGATGCCTAACAGACAAACAATGCAATGAAGACATGCCAAGACATAACTCACTAGCCAATATATCTTATATAAAAATGTCTCGGAACTCACAGCCAGACTTCTCGACCACTTGGATTCAAGACAGCCCATAAACTGATAGCTGTAACTCACCAGGACAAAAGACCCTATACCCATCACATGCAAGACAAACATAATTTACAAGACTCCATGCAAAGACTGCACTCAACACTATATAGGACAAATAGGTAGGCAACTAGCCATCCACATCCATGAAGACCAATTAGCCACTAAATGCCACGAACAGCACACAGCACACAGATGACAAGGACCATAAATTCGACCAGGATAATACAACAACCATTGGACAAGCTAAACAGAGGATAGCCAGAAAATTTCTAGAAGCATGACCTCATCCACAGACTCCATCAACATGCACATAGACCTAGACCTAATATACCAGCCACTACAATGAGCTGCTGGAACTAGCCACTGGAAGCAGCAGGAATGGAACCAAATAAATTCCAGAAGACACAGTGCAGCAGTGCTCCACAGGAGGCTCCAAAGCAGTGAAGGTGTCTGCAAATCAACTTTCTAGCTCAGCGAACATACCCACAACAACGATTTTAACAAATGCACCAATAAAGTGCCATTTTGCAATTGTTTCATATCAAATTTAAGCCAATTCAATTCAAATGCCGGGATTCCAACTTGCTTGCTGCCCCACCCAAACTTAGCCAACTTGCTTGCTACTTCCCTGGTCATCCTGTTCCAATGCTTCATTGACTGCCTTTTACATCACATTCTTCCCTTGCTGTTTTTTATTGCTTGTAAGGAAGTAGCATGGCCATTAGGTTGGCGGCAGTGAGGAACTGGTAGCGGGAAAGCCAGAGAGGTATTAAGTAGGGCAGCAAGCATACAGCCAGGATGGTACCAAATAGGCTGAGCAGTTATCAGGTGCAGAATGATGTCAGCAACAAAATGCATGTGCCAACTTGCAATTCCAGAGACACACAATAACATATGCTGTACTGATACCCTGCCCACTGCTGTGGCAGGAGATACATTATACTCCTAATGCTAATTCAGTTCCAATTGTCAAACCACTAATTGGGCATGTTATGCCTGAAAGAGATTTAGGTAATTATTGATATACAATTATCAAGAAAATAACAATTTCCCATTCTAAGTGAAAATTCAAATTGTTTCCAGAGATCAAAATAAAATCTTTTGGACCTTTTAAAAATACAAGAGCGTACATTTTTCTTGTCAGGTTATATCTTGCTGCAATTACCTGTCTCACAGTAATGATGTGCAATTAGCTGGGAACTAGATGATCAGCTTCTTGTATTTATCACAAGTTAAAGAGGTTCTTCCAGTGCACAGAACTGTCAGCAAGTAAACATCAAAGATACAATGGAATATAACGAATACTTTATATTTCATTGAAATGTTACATGATTCTAATCTGGACCTTTCATATAATTAATGCCTCAACAGTCAAACTGATTAGTCATTGAGAAAGCATTCAATACTCAGTTGATGTGCAGATCAAGCAAATGGGCAGTCCACTTAAGGGAGACATTCATGAAGATAACTCATGTTAATATCCAGTTTTCTTTTCAGTTTCCAGGCTTTCTACAGAGATCTTGTGGCACAGAAGTGTCCCTACTTCTGAGCCAGGAGGCCCAAGTCTCAGAGGTATGTAATAAAATCTGTCTGACAATAAAGTTGAGATGAGCCATAATTTCTTCCAGTTAAAACAGAGAAAAGACTAAACCCATTGTATTCAAGTCCCCACATTATGACCTTCATATCTTGATCACTAACTGCATTCTCTCCCGCCTCCACAATCTCATTCTGAATTCAACTCTTCATGATTTTAGTATTCATGACAAACTTAAGTGTCCAATTCCATGTACAGTCATAGGGTTATACAGCACGGAAACAATCCCTTCAGTCCACAAAAGCATGCTGACCAAGTTTCCCAAACTTAACTAGTGCCACCTGCCTGCGTTTGGCCCATATCCCTCCAAACCTTTCCTATTCTTGTACCTCAGAGAAAGTGAGGTCTGCAGATGCTGGAGATCAGAGCTGAAAATGTGTTGCTGGAAAAGCGCAGTAGGTCAGGCAGCATCCAAGGAACAGGAGATTCGACATTTCGGGCATAAGCCCTTCTTCAGGAAGAAGGGCTTATGCCCGAAATGTCGAATCTCCTGTTCCTTGGATGCTGCCTGACCTGCTGCGCTTTTCCAGCAACACATTTTCAGCTCTATTCTTGTACCTATTCAAATTTCTTTGAAATGTTGTGCATGCACCACTTCCTCTAGCAGTTCATTCCAAAACAAACCATCCTGTGAGAAAAAAAATTGCCCCTCAGGTCCCTTTAAATCTTTCTCCTCTCACCTTAAAAATATGCCCAGAGTTCTGAACTCACCCACGCTAGGAAAAAAAATGGGTAGTCACCTTATCTATGCTCCTCATGGTTTTATAAACCTCTATCAAGGTTACCACTCAATCTCCTATACTCCAATGAAAAAAGTCCCAACCTATCCTTATAATTCAAACCCTCCAATCCTGGTATTATCCTAGCAAATCTCAATGATATCCCAACTCCTACACTCAAATGTCTGAGCAATAACAGCAAGCATGCTAAACGCCTTCCTAAGGACCCTGGGAGAAAGTGAGGACCTCTGGAGGTCAGAGTCAAAACTTGTGGTGCTGAAAAGCACAGAGCTGGTCAGATATCATCCAGGCAGCAGGAGAATTGACATTTTGAGCATATCCTCTTCCTCATGAAGAACATGCTCGAAACTCTACTGCTCCTTGGATGCTGCCTCACCAGCTGTGCTTTTTCCAATGCCACAGTTCTTAAGAACCCTGTCTACTTGTGATGTAACATTCAAAGAACCATGTATGTGAACTTCTAGGTCTCTCTGTTCGACAACACTACCAGGCTCTACCATTAACTGTATAAGTCATGATTAGTAAGTTTACAGATGACCTGAAAATTGGAGGTGTAGTGGACAGCAAAGAAGGTTACCTCAGAGTACAATGGGACCTTAATCAGGTGGGTCAATGGGTTGAGGAGTGGCAGATGGAGTTTAATTTAGATAAATGTGAGGTGCTGCATTTTGGAAAGGTAAATCAGGACCGGACTTATACACTTAATGGTA
The DNA here is from genome assembly GCF_020745735.1 of Hemiscyllium ocellatum. Lineage (NCBI taxonomy): Eukaryota > Metazoa > Chordata > Chondrichthyes > Orectolobiformes > Hemiscylliidae > Hemiscyllium > Hemiscyllium ocellatum. The sequence goes on from NC_083424.1 coordinate 45,866,726, forward strand.
AGGTCCTGGTTAGTGCTGCTGAACAAAGAGACCTTGAAATGCAGATTCATAGTCCCTCTAAAGAAAGCCTGAGCACCACTTATGCTCTTTAAGAAATTCACTTGATCACAATTATCTATACCTAATATATGACTCCTTTTTATTCTTGACCTGAGCCTTAACATCTTTATTTATCCATTGTTTCCTACTCTTACCAGCCTTACCCTTCACTAGCAGGAATATAATGCCTCTGAACTCTCATTGTCACACTTTTGAAAGTCTCCCACTTGCCAGTCGTCACTTTACCTGCGTAGTCTACTCCAATCAACCCCTGAAAGTTCCTTCTCATATCATCAAAATTTGCTTCACTCCAAGAAAGAACTTTAATTTTCATACAAAGTCTATTCTTCTCCATAACTATTTTAAAACTATTATATTATGATCGCTGGTCCCAAAGTGCTTCCCCTTCCCATAGGTAAATCTGCATACTGATACCAAAATTCTCTTGAACACATTTAACAAATTCCTCACCACCAAACCCTTAACACGATATTATTGGAAAGATTTTTCATTTCCGCCTTGGTAACATTGTCAAATTCTACCCTTACTCAAGTGTTGCTGATACTCTCATTCATATCTTCACCACCTGCACACCCACTCACAACCATGTCAAACACTCATCAGCTTTCAAATTCTTAACCCTTTGTTTTCAGGACATCTAAAATTGCTGCCCAGATTAGGTTATGCATACAAATCAGACTTTTATAAAAGGATGTAACAATAGAGCATTTAGAAATACATAACATAATCAAGCAGAGACAGAGTTTCATGAAGGGAAAAATCATAGCTGACAAATTTATTATAATTCTTTGAAGATGTAACAAGGAAAATAAGTAAAGGAGAAGCAGCGATGTAGTATACTTGGAGTTCCAGAAGATGCTTGATTCCATGTCACACATTATACTACTAAATAAAGTAAGACCTCATAGAAATAAGGATACAGTCAGTTCTATAATGCAGTGGCTGCTTTGTTGTGTTACACTGTTATAGAAAAATCGCACTTTAGAACAGCGCTAAAAGTGTTCTTTCTGTAATCGTGTCATAGACAACACTTTTAAAAATGCATGCCATAGAAAGTGTCCTCAATTCATCAATTGCATTACAGTGAATTTGCATTAATAAACAAAACACACATTATAACAGAACGACCTGTAGTTATTTAAATGCATAGAGGATTGGCTAATTTAATGGAAAATAGAGGTTTGGGATGGGGATGCAACTGGTATTTTTCAGAATTGCAACTGGTAACGAGTGAAGTGCCACATGGATCAGTGCAGGGGCCATAATTATTTTTAAAATATGTTAATGACTGGGATGAGGGAATGAATATATTATTGCTAACATTGAAGATGACAAAAACAGGTAAAAGGCAATGGACAAAATACAAAGTCCCTAGAGGAATAGAGACAGATTAAATGAGCACAAGCCACAGGTGTGGTAGAACTTTCCCCAATTGGCTGGATGAGAGCAGCTTCAATGACACTCAAAGCTTTATGCCATCCGGGACAAAGCTCACTTGGTTGGCACCACATTCACTCCCTCCATCAATGATTCACTGTAGCAGCAGCATGTTTACCATTTACAAAATGGCTCCTTGGTGTGAACATCTTCCAAACTCATGACCACCACCATCTAGAAGAACAAGGTCAACAGATAATGGGAATACCACTACCTACAATTTTCTCTCCAATCTCATCACCATCCTGATTTGGAAGTGTATCGTCGTTCTTTGTGCGTTTCAAGATGGTAGCTCACGACTGCATCTCAAGGGCAATTAGAGATGGGCAATAAATGCTGGCTCAATCTACAATACCACATCCCATTAGCGAATTTAAAATAGAGCAGCATAGGGTGGCACAATGGTTAGAACTGCTGCCTCACAGTGGCAGTGACTCAGGTTCGATTCTACGCTTAGGTGTTTGCGTGGAGTTTGTACATTGCCCCGTGTCTGCATGGGTTTCATCTGAGTGCTCTGGTTTCCTTCTACAATCCAAAGATGTGCAGGTTAGGTGGATTGGCCTTGCCAAATTGCCCCTTAGGTATCCAGGGTTATGCAGGTTAGGTGGTTGGGCATTGTAAATGCGCTGTTACAGGGATGGAAGTGGGTGGGAGCTGGGACTGGGTGAGATGTTCTTTGGAGACCCAATGGACCAAATGGCCTCTCTCTGTGCTGTAGGGATTCTGTGAGTGGCAGAAACTTGACAGATGGAATATAATGTGGAAAAATATGAAGTCATGTACTTTGGCAGGGAGTTTAGAGAAGCTGAATATTATTTAATTGGAAAAAGGTTACAGAAAGGTGGGAGCCCATGCACATATCACAAAAAGCTAGCATACAGGTTTAGCAGGAAATATTGGATAGAAAACATTCACTGTATTAGAATTGTAATGAACAATTATTTGATGATATCCTGAAGTAAGACTAGAAATATGAAAGCAGTAAACCCTGACAAAGTCTGAAACTGAATACCATCATAGGAACTATTATGGTCAAGGTCCCAGGTTTGAAAGCATGTACTCATTGGGATTGGTGATGGTTCAAAGTACCATCATGTACAAGTACAACTTAAAGAACACCCTACTGAGCCAAAATGCTGCAGAACAGTTTCCTCCAATCCTAATTGTAGGATGTAACAGACCAAAACTGCTTCAGTTACCTGTTCTTTGATCTCTTGCAGTCTGTGACTCTGCTCTTGAATGTCCTGCAACAGCTGGAGTGCTTTGTCATCCTCCTGAGATACCTCTACACGCGCCTGCTCAAGACTGCGCTTTAGGCTCTGAAAAGTGTCAGAAATATAACATCAGACAGGTAATCAGGAAACGAAAGAATATTGGTAAATAGCAACAATCAGGCATGGTGACATTGTTTTTGGAATTCTTCGCAAAGTAAAAACAAATTCTCATTTCATTCCTTCTCCTAAAACCATGCCCCTTGTTCTTGATCTCCCAGCTAAAATAAACAAACAATCTCTCACTATCTGTCAGTTAGCTCAATGGATGGATGGTTTGCAATGCAGAGTGATGACAATGTGATTTCAGCATTCCCATATTGTAACTTCAGCCAATGAAGCAGGTTACTGTTTGAAAGAAGGAAGGGTTTGTTGACTCAAAACATTAACTCCACATTTTCTCCACAGTTGGTGTCAGCCCTATGGAGCTTCTTCAGTAATTTTTATTTCTGTACCTTGAAGGACTCTCCTTCTGAACTTCTCCCCGTTCCTGATGCATGGTGAAGATAAATGCCCAGACAACTCTCTCTAATGTGAGCGCAGCTCGATGGTAAATTACCTTGAACTGTCAAGCTCTTCAAAGTCTTCAAACAATATTTGAAATGTTTCAGTGAGATCACCTCCCATTCCTTCAAACCAGGGAGAATGTGGACTAAATTTACTCAGCCTTTAATCACCGGTCAACCTTTGCATCCGAGGCACCAATCCGATGAATTTCTGCTGTGCCGCCTTCAATGCAAGTACTTCCTTCCTTAATTATAGAGGTCAAAGCTGCACGCAATATTTTGATGTCACCAAAGCCCTGTGGCTTTGCAATAAGTAGTAAGACATCTTTACTATTGTACTCCAAATCTGTTGACAAGAATGGCCCACTGTGCTTCCCTAATTATTTACTGTACATGTATCCTAACCTTTTTGAGATTTCTTCACAAGTTCACCCAAGTCTCTCTGATCAACATTTCCACATTTCATGCCCTTTAAAGATCCTGCTTTTCTACCCTTAAGCATCAAAGTGAATAACCTCTCATTTCCACGAATTACACTCCACCTGCCATTTTGTTGCACACTCACTTAACCTATTTATAGCCACTGTGTCCACCACCCTCCATCTGGCCCTCACCCATCTAGTCAAGAAGGACACTGAAATCAGATTACTATTCATAGACTTCAGTTCTGCATTCAACACTATCATTCCTCAGCACCTGATTGGAAACTAAGTCTGCTGGGCCTGAATACCTCCCTTTGTAACTGGATCCCGGACTTCCTGATTGAGACACCTCAGTCAGTCTGGATTGGGAACAGCGTCTCCAACACCATCACACCAAGCACAGGACCTCCTCAGGACTCTGTGCTCAGTTTACTGCTGTTCACCCCGCTGACATACAACTGCGCAACGATGCACAGCTCGAATCATATCATTAAGTTCTTTGACGACATGACTGTAGTTGGTCTCATCAGCAGATACGACGAGTCAGCATACAGAGACGAAGTGCAGCAGCTAATGGACTGGGAGTCAACAACCTAGCTCTGAACGTAAGCAAAAGAGATGGTTGTTGACTTCAGGAGGGCACAGAGCGACCACTCTCCACTGGACTTCGATGGCATCCCCATGGAAATCATGAATAGCCCCAAATTTCTTGGCCTTCACCTGGCAGAGAGTCTCACGTGGTCTCTCAACACCAGCTCCACAGCCAATAAAGCCCAGCAGCATCTCTACTTTCTGCATAGGTTGAGGAAAGCCCACCTCCCATCCTCAACACATTTGACAGAGGGTTCATTGAGAGTACTTCAAGCAGCTGCATCACTGTCTGGTTTGGGAATTCCACCATCTCGGATCGCAAGACCCTATAACGGATAGTCAGGACAGCTGAAAAGATCATCCCGGTCTCTCTTCCCTCCATTACAGACATTTACAACACATGCTGCATCCGCAGGCTAGCAGCACTGTGGATGGCCCAAAACATCCCTCATTCAAACGTTTCTCCCTCCTGCCAAATGGCAGAAGACACCAAAGTACTCGGTCTCTCACGGCCAAACTGTGCATCAGGCTGCTTACACTGTATGATCATATTCTATACACTGGACATACAGTTGTCCGGTCATCATACTTCTACCCGAAACGTCGATTCTCCTGCTCCTTGAATGCTGCCTGACCTGCTCTCATTTTTCAGCACCACTCTAATCTTGACACTGTATGATCATACTCTGTTCCATCTGCAATTCTTTGCACGACTTTTCGAATTGTTGCTGAAACAATAGTTTATTAATGATCATTCATTGTTACACTGTAATTTGTCCACCACTGTGCCTATTGTCTTGTCCAGTCAGGAATTACTGTGCTGCTTTTTTCTTATGCTGCCCTGTGTATGACTGTACTCTCATGTAATTTGTGCTGCCATGTAGCACCTTGGTCCTGGAGGAACACTGTCTCATTTTTATTATATCAGTTGTACATGGTAGAAATGACAAATAAAGCTATTCTTGATTCTTCACAGCTTGCATTTCCATCTCATCACAGCAAATGTAGACACATTACTCAGTCTCTTTGTCTAAGTCATTTATATAGACGTTTAACAGCTGCACCTCTTATGATACTCCATTCATCACAGCTTATCAATTTGACAAAACCCGATTTATGCCTATTCTCTGCTTCCTGTCCATTAACCAATCTTTAATTCATGCTAATACATCATTCCCATGGGCCCTTTTCTTGTGCATGAACCTAATGGAAATCAAAATCTAAATTATATATGCTGATTCCTCATCATCTAGCTTACTACCTCAAAAAATGCTAACAAATTTGTCAAGCCATAAAACAATGTTGACTTTGCCTAATTATATTGCATTGTTTTACTTGCATTATTAAAAACTTCCTTAATAATAGATTCTAGGAATAACCCAATGACTGTTGTCAGGCTTAAATTGCCTACTGTTTCCAGTTTTCTCTCTCCCTGCTCTCTTGTATAGTGATGCTATATGTGTGAACTTCCAATTCTGGGACCTTTTAGAGAATCTTTTGGGGAAAAATCACAGCTAGCACATCCTCCAACTGTACAGCTATCTATTTTAAAACCCTTGCACATCAACAGTTCCAGAGGATTTGTCAGATTTCAGATTTTCAAGTTCCTCTAGTGCTTATTCTGTGTTGATGTTAAATTTCCTCAATTTCCTCACTCTTACTAAATCCCTAGGTTATTCTCTTTCTGGTATGCAACTTGTATCAGTTTTTAAAGTAAAAAGCACACAATATTTGTAAAAGCAGGTTGTCATTTCCTCATTCCCCATAATAATTTATCCTCTGTCATTAAGAAACCAATATTTAGCTACCCTTTGCCTTTTTAGATACTGTAAAATCTCTAATAATGTATATTCTCAACTATTTTATTCATTCTATATTTTCCCTTATCATCAACTTTTTAGTGGTCCTTGTTGCTTCAGAAAATTCTCCAAATCCTTAGTCTTCTGACTATTTTGCAAATCAAAAGCCTCTCTTTTTTAATGTAATATCACTTTTAATCTCCTTTGTAAGCCTTAGATGGATTTTTCTGGTTGAATTTTTGTTTCACTATAGCATGCATTTTTGTTGGACATTGAGTTGTTTCTTGAAATGTTTTCCCCTATTTATTTAGCACCAGACTTCTTAGTTAATTCATACAATCAACTGTCACTAGCTCTCTCCTCAAGCCTATTCAACTGGCTTTTAAGATTTTTGTTTGCATTTGGAGTAGGCTGTTTCATATTTAAAAGTGGAGATCAGTTGAATTGTAATCACAATTTCCCATCAAATCTTTTAAGACATAACAAATCAACCCTGCCTCATTGCACAATACAATAGCTTTAACCTTAGTTGAGTGCATAAAACATTACTCTAAGAAACTGTCACAAGACTATTCAATAGAATACTCTGTGCTCTTTTCGAACACAGTATATATAAAAAATTAAGTCCCCACAACTATTAAACTGTCTTTGTTAAAAAATTATTGCTTAACAATCTGTCCAACCATATAGCAGTTACCAAGCATATAAGCTGCTCCTGTCAATGCTTTTAACCCTTGCTATTCCTTAGCTCAGCCACACCATCTCTATTTCCGGATGTTTTGAGCAAAAATCCTTTATTACTCTTGCTCTCATCATCTTTTGTAATCCATGCTACTACTTCTCCTTTTCCAAGTTCATCTGTTTAAAATGTTGTAGACCGTGGAATACTTTTTTCCCAATCTGATTACCTTGCAATCATGTTTCTTTAATGATGAGAGCTAAACCAGTTATTTTCTATTATGCCACGATTTCATCTTACTGCAGATGTTACACACATTCGGATAAAGTGATTACATTTTGACTCTACTTATCACTGCCGTGAGTGCCAGGTTACAGCTTTTAAAAGGATGCTTCCAATTTTGGCTTTTAAAACAGTTAATTCACATTGCAGTCCACAATTTTAAAAAAGCACAAAAATGAAAAGCAGCAGCTGTTATACTACCTCGACCATTCTTTGATTCATCTACTCTTACATTCTGTCCCTTTCTGTCACACTCTGGTTACTATTACCTATATCAATTTCCTGCACTATTACCTTCTTTCCTTTTAACTTAGTAAATCTCCCTTCACACAGCCAATACTTAAATTTAGTGCCCTCTTCCTCACTCTAATTATTACAACTACTATTTAAGTCATTAAATCCAACAACCAAGCAAGGGAGGTAGTAGTGCCTGAAATAGATGCTAACTAGTCAGTCAATCAAACGCACCCTGGAATAAGGTGAATATGCTAATCCCAAGTGTTCCCAAAATATTCTTGAGCTTAGTTCTCTTCTTGACCTCGATCAGGTCTGACAAGTGAATACAATGATGACAGCAACCACTCATTAAGTTAAAATTGCATTCAGTACAGATATATTAAACCGATAGACACTGCAATAAGGTTCACTGGTATCGATCATTGACAAAAGTTCTTAAAAGTTAAAAGGTAATAATATTGACATAAGTTGTTTCAGAAAGTTGTCCAAATTTGTGCTAAATCACTGCATGGTATGTAATTAGACTTTTCAGACAATAATGTGCCCCAGTTTAATTCCTAACTTTGTGCTGAGTCTGGTGATCCCAGAGATGATTTGAACTAACCAAAATATTCATAGGTTAGAAAAAAACATTTGTGCTTCTGTTGCATATAATGCTAATAGGCTGCAGGAAAACTATGCCCATGACAGAAGGTCCATTTGCTGCAGCAGCTTTCCATGTTTGAATAAACTATTGTCAAGCACTGTCAAACTTGACACAGGAGAATCATTGGGGTGAGGTACCAGAGCATTTATGTGCCATGAAATCTTGAGAGAAAGTGAAGACTGCAGATACTGGAGATCAGAGTCAAGAGTGTGGTGCTGGAAAAGCACAGCAGGTCAGGCAGCATCCGAGGAGCAGGAGAATTGACATTTTGGGCATTAGCCCTGATGAAGGGCTTATGCCTGAAACATCAATTCTCCTGCTCCTCAGATGCTGCCTGGTCTGTTGTGCTTTTCCAGCAGCAGCGGCCATGAAATCTTAGCCATAATAAATAACTGCATTCAAGAAATGAGAGAGAATGAGAGAGAAGAACGAAGGCAGCACTTCATCATAAAGCAACAATTGCATTGTGATAATAAAGTCCACTAGATTTATGTGATTACCCAAAGTTTGGCCAAACAGATAAATTTTAAAGGAGCACCTTAAACAACGGTTGAAAGATAGGCTTCCAAAGGTTTGGGTTGAGAGACCTGATGCCACCATAACAGTGAAATCACCGAGGAAACGTAGATGTGTTTAAAGTTCAGAACAGGTTGAAGTATTTTGAATATCATTCTTAGCCACAATCCAATAAACTGTAGTTTCTACTTACACTACACTCTGTTATATATGTGGCTAAATCTTGTTCCAGGATTGACTTCTGGGTTTCAGATGCCTTAAGTTCCACATCCTTTTGCTCAAGAGCTGTTTCCAGCTCAGAAAGTTTACGTTGTAAATGGGTAACTTCTTGATCCATCTGAAAATTAGAATCAAATAAATACATCACTAACACACTAAAATAAAAATCCCAAAGAACTGTGAATGCTGGAAATCAGAAACAAAAACAGAAATTGCTGAAAACTCTCAGTAGGTCTGGCAGCACCTGTGGAGAGAAATCAGAGTTAATGTTTCCTTAGTTGTGATTTCTCTCCACAGATGGTGCCAAACCTGCTGAGATTTTTCAGTAATTTCTGCTTTGGTCACAAACACACTAAGCCAGTTGCCCAATGTATCCCAAACTTCTGATTGATCGTGAGTATTGTAAGAGGCCACATATTCTTTTTGGTCTAGAAGCTGAAATGGAGGTTGAACTGATGCATGTTAAAATCCAAAGAGCTTTGCAACTTGAAAATGATGTATGCATGTTGTTATGGGATTCTATGATTCTCTGCGATACTGCTTCCCCAAAGTAGCAATGTAAGAGGAAGAAGTCAAGACTGAATGGCTGAGAATCTTACTAGTTAAGTAAATATTCTCTTATTACAGCCGTCTGATTGGTTGAGCTGCAGAATATTAAAAACTGTAAGTGTAAAGAGCAGAAGAGTGGAAAAACTGTCCAATTCCTGCAGAAAGCATCCTTCGCTCCTTCACTGTGAGGAAAAACAAGAAAAAAAATACAGAAAATCTTAAAAGAAAGAATTCATAAATAGAAAAAAAAACACAGGTTCACCTGATCAACCAACAAACCAAAGAACAATCCTCACTCTATAGACAATCCAAAATGTGCAGGTTAGGTGAATTGGTCATGCTGAATTGCCCACAGTGTTCAGGGATGTATAAGTCAGGTGCATAAATCAGGGGAAATGTAAAGTAATCGGGTAGGGGAATGGGTCTGGGTGGGATACTCTTCAGAGGGTCAGTGTGGACTTGTTGGGCCAAATGGCCTGTTTGCACACTGTAGGGATTCTATGACAACAGTGATCACCACAAATGTCAAAGGTCTGAGAGAAAACTAACTTGCCACCTTGTGATCTGAACTTACGAACTTCATAATTTTCTTTAACCTGTCCACATTCCTTTCCATCCACAGTATAGGTGTGAACTGTATGTCTTTTGTCTATCTTAATTGTGATGGTGTATGTGCATATTTGGGGTCTTGAAGGAGTGCAGCTTAAGTTCGATAAGTTAGTAAACCTTTCTTTTCAGTGCTCTTGTTAAAATCAAGTCTGCTACATTAAATTGTGTTAATTTTCTGTTACTGGAGAAACCTGGTGTGTGTTGTTTTTGTCTTGAGCAGCAGTTGGGCAAATTGGTCATTTTGGTGATCTCATTGGAATTTTATACATTTAAACAAATTGTGGAACAGTGGGGAATGATTGTTGACACAATTTTCCCAGTTAAGCCTTGGCAACTTTTGAGAACTTTTGAGTTCTACTTTTGACTACCTTTATTTTTTAAAAGAAGTCATAAGATAACAGCCTTTGAAGAAGGCCAATGGTCTCCATCTATGATAGCTTATCCATCTACAGACTTTCTTCATTACAATATGCAAACTCTGATTTGTAGCTCGGGTGCTCGATGTTGTGGTTCTGTTCGCCAAGCTGGGAGTTTTTGTTGCAAACGTTTCGTCCCCTTTCTAGGTGACATCCTCAGTGTTTGGGAGCCTCCTGTGAAGCGCTTCTCAGGAGGTTCCCAAGCTCTGATGTAATAATTTCAAGGTCGTTTGCACCTGGGACTATTCATGTCATGTAAAGAAAGCCCTGGCTACAGGTCTTTTGCTATTTGAGCCTGTGCTCCCCTGTACTAATGTCACAGCTTATTTAAGTTGCCTGTTACAAACTATTCTTTCATATACCCTTAATAAAGCCCCTTCTCTCTACCTCCCTAGTTCACACATTTCCTTCATTAACTCCTGATCAAAGCTGCACACAATACTCAAAGAATGATAGTTGTTACTAAACCAATGTGCAGTTTCCATGGACAACTCCAATTGTTTGGAGAGAAAGACAGATGCAATCATATTGTGCTGCTGACACTGGTTGGCAGAAATCATTAACAGCAGTTCAGAGACAGACCATATGGCAGTGAACTGAGAACAACTGATGTGATTCCACTGTTAAGTAGCAGGAATATAACCATGAAACCAGTTATTTTACTGGTAGTTGGCAGGAAAGCAATAGAGTACTAAAGAGGCCAATTTCACCTGACTAGAAGTAACAAGATAAGCAAGTCAGCAAGCCTGCACGGATTAAAGGAAGTTCTTTTGGTTAAAAGAGTTCATCAATGAATGTTTATATTTCCAGAAACATTTCCATGAATCCCTTCTATTCAGACTATTGTTATTTTTCTATTTTTCTCATTTTTGACTTGGAACTGTGAATTTTGAACAGTAGCTGGTTTTAAAAAGAAGATCAAATGGCTGACATTTGCTGTTGGGAAATGGCCTGGAAAGATAATGCAGGTTAATGACCGATTTAAAAAACACTGTACCAAGATGTGGTTATGTTCAGGGATTGGCAGATGATTGGATATTAAATTGGTCAATCAAGGGACTACTGGCGCTGGTCAGCCAAACACAAAGAGTGCTGAAAAAGACAGAAAACAAAAGTGAAGTGAACTGGTGCCAATTAGGGTTTTGAGCAGGAGGCAGGTTTTACTTACAAGCTACACAACTTTGGTTTTGCTCTCTCTAGTTATTGTGTTTGCTGAAAGTTCTGAGAAAAGAACCCTATTCTACAATAAATGAAGTAAAAGTTTCCAGAAGTCTATGGAAACAGTTTGAGTCGGTCAGTGATTTCAGAATGCAAGTAAAATGCAAAATTCTACGTGCCTGTAACACAACCCATCAAAGGACTTCACAAAAGGCTGGTATTCTTCAGAGAGATGGTTATCGAATTAACAATTATTTTTATTTTCTTTTATAATTGATCCCTTAACCATGTCTGTCTGTTGATGTGAGAATAGGGGTTTATACTCAAAGAAGGTTGTCTTAGATTTTAGGTATTAATTAGATTGCCTTGTTATTTGTCAGTGTTCTGCTTAAGTTATATTTTGACCAATAAACTATAATTTTTTTAAAGTTATAAACTTGGAGTCTCAGATCTGTCATTTGTAAAGTCTGGTTAGAAACAACTGAGCAATTTTGAAGGTCACTAAATGTTTTAAGATCACTGTAACATGAATCAGCAATAGTGGCAGATTTGGTTTGGCTTGCTACCCCTGTGTTGCAACATCTCAAACGACCAAAATAAGCTCAAGTCACTAGTCTATTAAAAAATAACCATGGCTATCGTGACAAAAGCAATTGGAGAGAAAAAAAAATCATTGAAATAAAGGTTAAAACTAGACTCTTCAGCAATCCTACTTTTAATAACCAGTAAAATCAGATAAACTGCACAGAAACATTACACAAATAATATGAAGATACAGATACAAGATAACGGGAAATGCTAATAGTCCTGAGTTTCCAATTTAACCACAGCATAATTCACACCAATTGATTTATGCTAATTTCATGCCAATGCATCATTGCATGCAAATTTCTTTCTACAGCCACATTACATTGCGCAAAGGGAAAAAATACACAGATTTCTTGGGTAGTCATTGACTATTCATGCAAGTCAGGGACTAACTGTTCATCTTGGGTCTAAAATATTTGTTTTTGAGAAACTGACCCCTCAGTGTCCATCCACATACTTTTTCAAGTTTCACTTTAATTCAATATTCATTTAAGTCATTGAAATGATAAAGTCATGGAGCAGGATTTGATTTACCATACACATGCTAGCTCTTTGAAAGAGCTATTCAATTAGTCCCATTTTACTGCTGTTCTGCCACAGCCCCTAAAATCACTTCTACTTTAGAGATTTATCGATTTCCCTTATGGATATTAATATTGAATTTGTTTCCATGCCCTTTCAGGAAGTGCATTCAAGTTCAAAACAACTGTATATAAAGTCTTTTATTTTCTCCCCATCTCATGTTGCCTCTAATTGGCTTACTTACATCATTTTCTCAAATTTATTAACAAACTGCTTCAAAATGACATTTAATCCTTACTAAATGTTCATAAATTTGAATGTTTCTACTAAATTTCACCTTGTCCTTCTATGTTCTGAAGAGATCTATACAATTCCTCTGCTCTCTACAAGTAGCTGATGTCCTTCACCATGGTAATAAACCCTCTCAAGGCTTTAATACTCTTCCTAATGTGGTGAATAGAATTGGCCACAATACACCAGCTGAGGTCTAACTACCATGCAGAGTTTAACTTGTTTTTGTGTACTACATCTCGAGTTATGAAGCCAAGAATCTCAAGACTTTTTAAGAAGCCTCTCGACTTGCCCTGCCACCCTCAAATAATTGGGAACACATGGTTACAAATCCTGCATCCCCTTTAGAAGTACACAGTTTCTCACTCTCCTCACCCTCCCTACAAGAGTGAATTACTTAACATATGTGAAATTTCACCTGTTTATTTCTCTATTATGCCTACAGGCTCCTATAGTCAGTCATTCCTTCCTTATCAGAATTTAGAGTCATCTATAAAGTTTTAGATTAGGTCTTGTACATTCAAGCGTGGGTCACTAAACTACAGGATTTCAAAAAGAGGAGGGATCACAACACAAATTCTTGAAAAGAGCTTGTGGCTTATTTGGTAGTATTCCTATCTCTGAACGAGATGATTCCTGTTTCAAGACCAACTAGAAGACTTGATCATTAAGGAAGGCACATTCAGGAATCAGATGAATAATGTTTCTAAATCAACGTGCAAATCATTCTCCTACTCCAGGCCAGAGGCTGTGATGCCAAATCCATGTCCAAAAGTAGTAAAAAATATTTTTGCCTGCTTTTTGTATTATTTATATATAAAATAACTTTACCGGAGACATAAATTGACTTTAGTTTACACAATTTAATGTATCAAATTCAGAAATAAAAGCTTTAAACACAAATTTGTACAATTCCACTCAGTTTTTTTTCATTCACTCATGGGATGTGAGCGCTGCTGACGAGAACTGCCTTTATCATCCATCCCTAATTACCCTAGAGTCACAATATAGAAAATAATACTGCTTGACAGGGAATGCAATGAAAAGATGTTAAGTCATAACAATCATTCTCTGCTGTGACACATTATTTGGTTCTGAAGACAAAATCTGCATCAGACAGATCAACCTCTTCACCAAAACATGTACTCAATGGCCATACTGTAGCACACATCACCTTCTGTGCCAATGTGCATTGATTAACCTGCATCTCTTGAATAATTCAACAATAATCTCTATTCACCCCACGGCTATATGCTCACACAGCATTCATAACATTGGAGCTTCATCTTTTAGGGAAAGTCTTTTCCTCCAGTTATCGCATCTTTTTCTTCTGCTATCATCAAAGCATGCAGCATGGAAACAGAACCTTTGTTCCAACCAGTCCATGCCGACCATAATCCCAAACCAAACTAGTCTCACCTGCTTGCTCCTGGCTGTTAAAACTCCAAACCTTTCGTATTCATGTATCTATTCAATTGTCTTTTAAACTTCGTAATTGTATCTACGTCCAAGTTCATTCTACATAAGAACCACGCTCTGTAAAAAAAACTGCCTCTCATTTCTTTTTTAAATCTCTCTCCTCTTACCTTAAAAATTAGAATTTTGAGTTGAAATTCCTCAATCTAGGGAAAAGGCAACAACCATTAACTCTATCTAAACCTCTCATTATTTTCTAAACTTCTATTAGATCCCCCCTCAACCTCCTGTGCTCCAGTGAAAAAGGTCCCAGCCTTTATAGCTTAAACCTTCCATACCCAGCAACATCCTGGCAAATCACTTCTGTTCCCTTTCCAGCTTGACAATATCCTTCTCCTAACTGGGCGACCAAAACTGGACACAATATTCCAGAAGAGGGCTCACCAATGTCCCATACAACTTCAGCATGGCTTCCCACTTCTTAAAATCTTTTCCAAATAGATATCTAATGGTTGAGCAAAGCTGGATAGAGCGCAGGTAATCACTGCATTATCACTGTCCTGAGATCCAACTTTGGCAAAAACATTACTGACAGGATGTGACCTGAAGGTGTTCAAGATGAGAAGAAGTTTTTTTCAATCCCTCTGGTCAGAAGATCCAAACTTTCGTCAGCCATATTCAAGCTACCTTCAACCATCTATTATTTATTACAAACTGGACAACCGCTGTTTGTGGTGTTTCCTTTTCTTCAACACCTTTAATGGTTGACGCATTGCCCCATTTGGAAATATGCGACCTCAGAATGAATCTACACTTTGTCTTCATTAACAGTGATTTCTCTCCATCTTTGCTCACTGCCTGTTTAGCTGGTATGTCAAAATTCACTGGAATCTCATCTATCTTTCCAATACAGGTGAATCTATCTCCATTATTTTATCAACAACTGATTATAAAACATCAAAATACAATAAACTGGCTATTAAGTTCTCAGAGAAGATACGATGAGATCATGGTCCTCTGCTGCAATACAAAGTTGCTTCCCTTCATAAACCTGATACTCAATGCAGAGCTGGCTTTGAAATCTTCAGTATCTTATTTTCTTGCTTGCTTTCTGGTGAATTTTCAGATAAGTCTGCAAGAAACTGAAAATCCATTCTGACAATATTCATTGAAGCATTTTACAACTTCATTTCCCAAATGTAGCCACAAGCTTGGATAACCTCTTTTGTTGCCTCTAAACATGGATATCAACACAGACTGCGTAGAGAGCTCCCTCTAATCTACAATATTCATCCCTAATACAGTTCTTGAATTCTCTAGTTAGCAATTATTGATCTGCTCTGCACTCTCAATGGTGTCAACCTTAAACTAAGCAAAATTGACTATTCCTTCTTGATATCAGACCGCCTTATTAGAAAGTTGAATTGGTATAAACGCAATTCACAATTTTTTTGAAAAATTTATTCAAGAGATGAGGGCATTGCAGGTTAGGCCAGCATTTACTGCCTATCCCAAATTGCCCAGAGGATAGTTAAGAGTCAATCACAATACTATGGCTCTGGAGTCATATGGAGGCCTGACCAGGTAAGGATGGCAGATTTTCTTTCCGAAATGATATTTGTGAACAAGATGCTTTATTTCCAACAATCAACAATGGTTTCATGGTCATCATAAGGCGGCACGGTGGCACAGTGGTTAGCGCTGCTGCCTCACAGCGCCGGAGACCCGGGTTCAATTCCCGACTCAGGCGACTGACTGTGTGGAGTTTGCACGTTCTCCCCGTGTCAGCGTGGGTTTCCTCCGGGTGCTCCGGTTTCCTCCCACAGTCCAAAGATGTGCGGGTCAGGTGAATTGACCATGCTAAATTGCCCATAGTGTTAGGTAAGGGGTAAATGTAGGGGTATGGGTGGGTTTCGCTTCGGCGGGTCGGTGTGGACTTGTTGGGCCGAAGGGCCTGTTTCCACACTGTAAATCTAATCTAAAAAAAATAAGACTCTTCATTACAGATTTATTTTATACAATTCAAATTTCACCATTTGCCATGGCAAGATTTCAGCCTGTATCCCAAAACAGTACCTGGATCACTGAATTAACAGTCCTACAATAACACCACTAGGCCATCACCTCCCACGAAGGTGGTAGATTTTCAATCAGGTGTCGATAGGGGCAGAAACTAAGGGTTGATCAGCTGCCTTCAATAGTGTGCTGTTCAATGACTCTATAAATGAGACAGTTGCACCAGGGAGGGTTAACTTCAGTGTAGCAGGTAGAGACACCTCTGTTTTTTAGCTCAAGGTCAGGAGTCGATGTTTATTGGAGATCCACCATTGCTCAAACGCATATGATAAGTTTATAAAATATTATTTACTTTAAGAAGTTCGTACTGCTAGGTTTCACTGAAATCATACTTTCCAAGAGTGCTGGAATATTCTTCAAAAGATTCCCCACCACCAGCATCAGTTTGACTTACCTGTTCTTGCCACACTTTGTGATCAGGTTTGTAACCAAATCCTCTGGCAGCATCCTCCCATGTGAAGGAAGTTAGAACATTCAACCAGAGGACTTGGAATGAAGTAGAAGAAGGCAACATTGTGAAGGGGAGCTAGGGGCCTACAACGTGGAGACATTGACAGGTTTAAACATGTCAAAAAAAATCAACTAACTGGGAGGCAGGAAAATTTGAAATCTCTGGACACAATGAATTCCTTGCCAATGAATATGGAAATTCATGCTTAAATTGTAGCCACAATACAGGAAAAATACAGTAGATGCTGTTATAATGAACAATTTGTTAAATTTAAACCTGAGATTCAGATCAGAGTTACAGCAAAATTGATAGTAACTGGTTAAAATTATTCAGCTTTGTGTATTTACAAGTTATGGGTGTTAGCCATAAATCATTTGTCTGCAGAAGATGCTTTTCATTCCATTCTTTTTTGGGACAGTGCATTGTTGGCTATGCTAGCATTTCTTCTCAGTTACCCTTGAAAATGTGGTAATGAGCTGCCTTCTTTAATTGCTGTAGTCCATTTTGTGAAGACAGACAGGCCAATGGGAAGGGAGTTTCAGGAGTTTGACACAGTAACACTGTCGGAATCGCATTATATTTCCAAGTCAGATGATGAGTGATTTATAGTGAAGCTTGCACGTGGTGTCATTCCCGTATATCTGTTGCCCTTGTCCTTCTCGAAGATAGTGGCTGCAGACTTTGAAGGTGCTGTCAAAGTAGACTTCATAAATTTCTAAAATGCACTCTGGAGAATAACCTGTAACTAACTAACAACCAACCAACCAAACAAGCTTTATTTAACAAAATTACTTTTTGGCCAGTTTAAAATCATCTAACTTATTGAAGTAGTAAATTTCGGTTATGATTATTTAGCTAGCAATGGGCAATAAATGCTGGGCCAGCCAGCAATGCCACACATCCCATGCATGAATGCAAAACAAAAATCCTTAAACCATCTGGTGTGAGCATGTCCATAACATTGTTAGCATGGCAGTGGAAGATGAAGAATGCAAGAGGGCATGCCAGGAGCAGTACCAGGCATAAAAAAAATGAGAGGTCAACCTGGTGAAGCTACAAAACAGGGTTACTTGCATGCCAAATATCAAATGCAGCAAGTGATAGATAGTGATAAACGATTCCACAACCAACAGATCAGATCAAAGCTCTGAAGTGCTGCCTATCGAGTTGTGAATAATGATGGACAATTAAACAACTCACTGGAGGAGGTAGCTCATTAATATCCCCATCCTTAATAATGGGGGAGCCCAGCACATCAGTGTGAAAGATAAGACCAAAGCAATGACAACAGTCTTCAGCCAGAAGTGCCATGATCCCATCTCTGCCTCCTCCAGATGTTCGCAGTATCACAGGTACCAGTCTTCAGCCAAATTGATTTACTCCACACCATATCAAGAAACAATTGGAGGCATTGAATGCTGCAAAGACTATGGCCCCTGACAACATCCCAACAACAGTACTGAAGATGTGTGTTTCAGAATTTGCAGCACCCCTAGCTAATTGTCCCAGTACAGCTATAACAATGGCATCTAGCCAACAGAATGGCTAGATGCCATTAAATCCTGTACACATCCAACCTGGATAATTTCTGCCTCATCAGTCTACTTTCGATCATGTGATGGAAGGGGTCATCATTATTGCTATCGAGCAGCACCTGCTCAGTGATGCCTAGTTTTGGGTCGTCAGATCCACTCAGCTCCTGACATAATGATGGCCTTATGGTCAAAATGGACCAATTGCTTAATTCCAGAGGCGAGAGGAAGTGACAGCCCTTGACATCAAGGTTGCATTTGACCAAGTTTGGCATCAAGGATCCTGGCAAAACTGGAGTCAATGGGAATTGGAGGAAAGCTCACCACTGGTTAGAGTCATACATGGCACAAAAGGAAGATGGTTATGGTTGTTGGAGGTCAGTCATCTCATCTCCAGTCTAGTGCTACATGAACTTCTTATGGTAGACTCTTGGACCTAACCATCTCCAGTTTTTGCATCAATTATTTTCCTTTTATCATAAGGTCAGCATTGGGGATGTTTGCCGATGATTACACAAATATTCAGCACCATTCATGACTCCTCAGATGTTGAAACAGCTCATGCCCAAATGCAGCCAGACTTGGACAATATCCAGGCTTGGACTGAAAAATTGCAGGTAGCATTCATGCCACACAAATTACAGATGATGGCATCTCCAAAAAACAAAGTATCTGACCATCGTCCCTTGACATTTGCCCTGACAATAGTGTTACGATTTCTGAACCAACCACTATCAACATCCTGCTGTTAAAATGGACCAGAAACTGAACTGGACTAGCCATAGATGCACTGTGGTCACAAGAGCAGATCAGAGACTAGGAAATTTGTAGCGAGCAACTCATCTCCTGTCCATCATTTACAAGGCACAAGTCAGGAATGTGATGGAATACTCCTCACGTGCAGCTCCAGTAACACTCATGAAGCTTGACACCATTCAGTGCAAATCAGCTGTTTGATTGGCACCATACCACAAACATTCACTCCCGCTCAATAGTAGAGGTGTGTACCATCAACAAGATGCACCACAGAAATTCATGAAGGATCCTCAGACAGCACTTTCAAAACACACGATCACTTCCATCTCAAAAGGACAAGGATGCATGGGAACACCACTACCATCAAGTTCCCTGACAAATCACTCACCATCGTGACTTGGAAACATTCATCATTCCTTCAGTGCCGCTGGGCCAAAATCTTGGAATGCACTCCCTAACAGCATTGTGGATGTACCAACACAAAATGGACTGCAAGAAAGTAGCTCACCTTCTCAAGGGCAACTAGAATGGGCAACAAATGCTGGCAAATCCATGATACCCATATACTATGAATGAATGAAACATATTTTAAAAATTTACAAGTCTAGATGATGTGTGGCTTGGATGGAAGCCCACTATTTCCAGGCATCTTCTAGGTGGCAGGGATTGTGCAGTTGGAAGATGTTGTCAAAATAACTTTGATGGGTTGTTGCAGTGTATTTGGTACATGCTGTACATTGCTTGCACTAAGAGTTAGTGGTAGAAGGGCCGAATATTTAAGGTGATGAACAGGAGTCGGATCATCATGCTGAAAGATGTTGAGTGGCATACTGTTAGAGCTGTATATCCTGGCACGGGGAGAATGTTTCATACATCCAACTTGTGCCTTATTAAAGGAAACTGGCCTTGGGGAAACAAGTGATGAATTACTCACCGTAGAATTCCAAGCATTCATATGGCTGACTCAGTTAAGCTTATGGTTTAATGGCAAGCCTGCCCCAAATGTTGACATTGAGATATTCAATGATAGCAACATCATTTGTTGTAGTCTGAGGGTATGAGGGAAAACCCCAAAGAAAACTATTCTCTTCCACATTTTAAGATGTAAATGCAGTTTCTTACTGGACTCAAAATGGCCGAGGATGATTATGTTTCCAGAAACGTCTGAATCCCCTGCAACGTATCGACATTCTAGCTAAAGGTGACACACAGGAGCTGGAGATGAACCATCGGCTTACAACCAGATCTGGCCAAAGGAAATCATCAAGTTCCATTTTGTTAAAATGAACAGTAATGCTTTAATAGTTACTTAGTCACCTCATCATGGAAACTCAAGCAAGAGAGGTAGGGCTATGGCTATTACACCTAAATGTTCCCATTAAGATGGGTCCTGATACCAGAAGTGCCTGCCTTTGGCACATGACTGAGCCCGAGTTTGATGAATTGCTTAAGTACATAATTTTTGGATTCTAAGTCCATTGCTGTTTAACTTCCAAAGAGAGAGCAGGATGCTAGGTTGAGATGGCAGTATGCATCAGATCCTCCATTTGTCTCCAAATTACTAGCTGGAAAGAAGCCCACAATGTACCTGCAAGGAGAAAAACAACTGGTCCCAGCTCACCAAACTATTATTGGACCTCCAGGATGTTGTAACTGATTGAAACTATTTTGATTTGGAAAATAGAGTGACTATTGTGAATGTTCAAATGCTTACAGGAAATGTCTGCAGGTGTGCCACTCCTGATATCAACATACGTGCAGGTGTGCCAAAAGACGGACGGCATATCTACTTTCTCAGATATCACCGTCCAGCCCTCCTTAGCCAACACTATCTCACTGCACGGCCTTCTCCAGCCACCTAGCCCGAGCCTTCCCAAATCAGGAGGTGCCATGTCAAGAGTGGCTGCTGCTGTGCCTGCCCCCATCCACTGCTGAACTCAGTCTCACCCTCACTGCAGGATCAGAGTGTTTCAGGTCCCAGTCCCGAATTCCATTCTTCACATTTCCATGAGCAGCATTTCCTTCCATTGCTTTTGTGATGTCACTTAGTGACAGAGTGCAAGATCCCTCTTGTGTCACCTAAAGGTGATGTTTGCACCAGACACCCTGGTCATAGAATCATAGAATCCCTACAAGTGTGGAAATAGGCCATTTGGCTCAACAAGTCCACATCGACCCTCCAAAGAATATCCCACTGAGAACCAATTCACCTACCCTATTACTTTAATTTCCCCTGACTAATGCACCTAACTATACACTTTGAGCAATTTAGCATGGCCAATTCACCTAATCTGCACATCTTTGGATTGTGGGAGGAAACCAGAGCACCCAGAGGAAACCCACGCAGAGAATGTGTAAACTCCACACAGACAGCCACCTGAGCCTTGAATTGAACTTGGGTCCTGTCGCTGTGAGGCAGCAGTGCTAACCACTGAGTCACCAGGCCACCCATATATTTATCATTTCTGGATTTACCAAAACTTGGAATCTATTCCTCTCCTATCTTGCCTTTCTTAATTTCCTGAATGTGGTTATGCGCATAGAGTAATAAAGCAGTTCCCCTACTATTTGCATGTTTTGCTACTAAATCCCATCATTGATTGCACCTTAACAATTTTTGCCGTGAGTTGATTTTAAAAATTGGAATTCAAAAACCAGGGTTTGAGGAAATCTACCTCAAAAAAGGAGAAGAGTAGAACGAAAGAAAGAGTAAATCAAACAACATTTTGTTATCCTGAGCTTAAGAGGAGAAAAATGATGGGACAGAATACAGGAAGGAGATAGAGTACTTGGTGGCGTGTGTAGAGAAAATCTCAATCTCAGTGTCAGCAAAACAAAAGAGCTGGTCATTGACCTCTAGAAGCAAGGTGGAGGGCATGCCCCTATTGACATCAATGGAGCAGAGATGGAGATGGTCAAAAGCGTAAGGTTCCTCGGTACGATGATCACCAACAAATCTTTCCTGGTCCACCCAAGTTGATGTGATAGTCAAGAAAGCACAGCAATGCTCCATTTTCAGCAGCAGCGGGAGCAGTGAGAGCGAGGACCAGGTGGCGGCTGGGAAGGTACATTTCCCTTGAAAAGGGAATGAGAGGTGCTGCATTTTGAAAAAGCAAATCAGGGTAGGACTTATACACTTAATGGTAAGATCCTCGGGAGTGTTGCTGAACAAAAAGACCTTGGAGTGCAGGTTCATAGCTCCTTGAAAATAGAATCACAGGTAGATAGAATAGTGAAGGCGGCATTTGTAATGCTTTCTTTTATTGGTCAGAGCATTGAGTACAGGAGTTGGGAGGTCATGTTGCAGCTGTACAGGACATTGGTTAGGCCACATTTGGAATATTGCGTGCAATTCTGGTCTTCTTCCTTTCAGAAAGATGATATGAAACTTGAAAGGGTTCAGAAAACATTTACAAGGATGTTGCCAGGGTTGAAGGATTTGAGCTATGGGAAGAGGTTAAATGGGCTGGGGCTATTTTCCCTGGAGAATCAGAGACTGAAGGGTGACCTTATAGAGTTTTATAAAATCATGAGGGGCATGGATAGGATAAAGAGACAAGGTCTTTTCCCTGGGGTGGGGGAGTCCAGAACGAGAGGGCATAGATTTAGGGGGAGAGGGTAAAGATATAAAAGGGACATAAGGGGCAACGTTTTCACGCAGAGGCTGGTGCTTGTATGGAATGAGCTGCCAGAGGAAGTGGTGGAGGCTGGTACAATTACAACATTTAAAAGGCATCTGGATGGGTATATGAATAGGAAGAGTTTAGAAAGGTACGGGTCAAGTGCTGGCAAATGATACGTGATTAGGTTAGGATATTTAGTCAGCATGGACAAGTGGACCGAAGGGTCTGTTTCCGTGCTCTACATCTCTATGCCTCTATGACTTACCTCGAGCCTCCATTTTTAGCAGCAGCGGGAACGGTGAGAGCGAGGAGCTGAGTGGGAGCTGTCAAATTGAGCTCTGGGAAGGTGAATGAACTGATATATTTGTGCAGCGACTGAACCAGAGACACTACACTACACCAAAGGCAGTGTGGTGTGTGGATACGGTAAGAATTTTCTATTTCTTTTTTATTGGGTGATTGATAAAATCTTTTGTTTTTTCATTTATCTATTATTTGATATTATAGTTGGATTTAGTTAAGATTAAGATTAAGATTAAAAATGGCTGGAGATCTCAGACCTGTGTTATGCTCCTATAGCTCAATGTGGGAGCTCAGGGACGCGGTTGATGTCCCAACTCCTTCACATGCAGGAAGTGTGTCCAGTTGCAGCTCTTGTTAGACCACATGATGGTTGTGGATGGACTCACTTTGGAGCATCCGCGATGCTAAGGAAGTTGTGGATAGCATGTTTAGCGAATTGGTCACACCGCAGATTAGGATTGCTGAGGGAAATTGGGATTAGGTGACCAAATGGCAGAGAAAGAGCAGAAAGGCAGTGCAGGCGTCCCCTGTGGTCATCTGTTGGGGGAGATGGCTCACCAGGGGAAGACAGCAGTAGTCAGGTTCATGCCACTGTGGTTGGTTCTGCTGTGCAGAAGGGTGAGAAAAAGAATGAAAGGGCTATAGTCATAGGGGATTCAACTGTAAGGCGAATAGATAGGCGGTTCTGTGGTTGAAAACAAGACTCCAGGTGCATGGCTGTCTCAGATCGGCTACAGAACATTCTGAAGGGGGAGGGTGAACAGCCAACTGTTGTGGTGCATATAGGCATCAATGATATAGGTAAAAAAAACGGGATGAGGTCCTACAAGCAGAATTTAGGGAGTTAGGAGTGTTATGAAGATATGGGTATCCTGTATCTTGAAGAGCATTAGAAGTTAGAAGAAATACGTGACAGCACCAAGTGTTCTCAATAAAGTAACAACATAACACTGGGTTGAAAGCAAGATTAGCTGGGTTGCCTGGAAATGCCAAAACAATCAAATTAGGCCAACCATTTTAAATTATACTCCAAAAAATATCAAACTCCAATTCAGTTTGAATTCAGTATATTGACGATCCTAAAGGCCAATGACACAATCCAAAGCTTTTGGGGGTATAAGACCGAGGAAAATTGAACAGTTGAGAGAAGAACTGTCAAACTACCAGTATATAAAGACTGCCTGAAAAATAGCTCTCTTAAAAGGTACCTCTATCGATCAGTAACCTGTGAAGCAGAATCCCCAAGAAGAAGAAAAGAAGACAGAAATTCAGAGAAAACTGAAAGCTGCCTGGTTTTGAGATAAGAAGTTTTGTTTTGTAAATCTTAACAGTGAGTTTATCAGATGAGTATTATAGAAGGGAAAGTAAAAGATAGGTTAGAGGAAGCATTTGTTATTTAATTATTCTCTGTTATAGTTGAAGAAATAAAAGTTGTTAATTTTTACTTTAGCTGGTTCTTGGCATATCAAATTTTCACAGATTGCTGCACGGGATAAATCTTTTCTATGTTGCTGGTTTTAAATAAGCAGGAGAGTTTACTCTGTGTCGTAACAGGTGCCTAGGACATTGGGACCAGTTCTGGGGGAAATGGAACTATTACAAATTGGACAGTCTACACCTGGGCCGGACTGGAACCCATGTCCTAGGGGATGCTTTTGCTAACACTGTTGGGGAGGGTTTAAACTAATGCGGCAGGAGGACGGGAACCAAATGAGACGGTTAGTGGACAGTAAGGAGGTAGTAGCTGAAGCCTGTAAGGAATGAGATAATGAAGTCAGCGTGACTAAAGGGAAGAGTAGGCAGGGAGCAGATGATGAGGATATCACAGCTGTGCTGAAGGAGGGCACTATGGAGGACTCAAGCAGTGAGGCAATATGGGCAGAGCTCAGAAGTAGGAAGGTTGCAGTAATAATACTGGGCTGTACTACACACTTCCCAACAGCAAGCATGAGATAGAGGTACAAATATGCAAACAGATTATGGAAAGATATGGGAGCAACAGGTGGTGGTGATAGGAGATTTTAATTTTCTCAACATTGACTGGGATTCACTCAGTGTTAGAGGTCCAGATGGAGTAGAATTTGTAAGGAGCATCCAGGAGTGTTTTCTAGAGCAGTATGTAAATAGTCCAACTCAGGAAGGGGCCATACTGGACCTGGTGTTGGGGAATGAGCCCGGCCAGATGGTTGAAGTTTCAGTAGGAGGTTACTTTGGGAATAGTGATCACAATTCCATAAGTTTTAGAATACTCATGGACAAAGACAAGAACGGTTCTAAAGGAAGAGTGCTAAATTGGGGGAAGGTCAACTATAACAAATTTCAGCAGGAGCTGGGAAATGTGGATTGGGAACAGTTGTTTGAAGGTAAATCCACATTTGAAACGAGGGAGGCTTTTATAGGGATGTTGATTAGAGTGCAGGATAGATATGTCTCTGTGAAAATGAAGGATAGAAATGGCAAGATTAGGGAACCATGGATGATAAGTGTAATTGAGAGACTAAATAAAAGAAAAAAGGAAGCATACATAAGGTCTAGGCGACTGAAAGCAAATGAAGCTTTAGAAGAATATTGGCAAAGTAGGACCAATCTGAAATGAGGAATTAAGAGGGCTAAAAGGAGTCATGAAATATCTTTAGCAAACAGAGTTAAGGAAAATCCCAAAGAGTGTAACTAGAGAAAGGGTTAGCCCACTCAAGAACAAAAGAGGAAAGTTATGTGTGGAGTCAGAGACAATGGGTGAGATTCTTAATGAGTACTTTGCATCAGTATTCACCGAGAAGAGGGACAGGACGGATGTTGAGGTTAGAGATAGATGTTTGATTATTCTAGGTCAAATCAGTATAAGGCAGGAGGAAGTGTTGGGTATTCTAAAAGGCATTAAGGCTGAGAAGTCCCTAGGTCTGGATGGGATCTATCCCAGGTTACTGAGGGAAGCAAGAAAGGAAATAGCCGGAGCTTTAACAGATATGTTTGCAGGATTCTTGAACATGGATGAGGTCCTGGAGTACGAGAGAATTGCTAATGTTGTCCCCTTGTTTAAGGAGGATAGCAGGGATGATCCAGGTAATTATAGACCAGTGAACCTGATGTCAATGGTAGGGGAGCTGCGAGAGAAGATACTGAGGGATAAGTTCTATTTATATTTGGAGAAAAATGGCCTTATCAGTGATAGGCAACATAGTTCTGTGCCGGGAAGATCATGTTTTACCAACTTAATAGAATTCTTTGAGGAAGTTACAAAGTTGATTGATGAGGGAAGGGTTGTAGATGTCACTTACATGGACTTCAGTAAGGTGTTTGATAAGGTTACCCATGTTAGTCTGATGGAGAAAGTGAAGTCGCATGGGGTCCAGGATGTATGAGCTAGATAGATAGAGAACTGGCTGTGCAACAGGTGACTGAGAGTAGTAGTGGAAGGGAGTTTCTCAAAATGGAGAACTGTGACCAGTGGTGATACACAGTTATCTGTGCTGGGACCACTGTTGTTTGTGATATACATAAATGATCTGGAAGAAAGTGTAGGTGGTGTGATTAGTAAGTTTGCAGATGACACTCGGATCGGTGGAGTAGCAGATAGGCCATTAGTCTTCTGAATGGACCTCTCAAATTTCAAATTTAATATAGACCTCACTCTTTGTGCACCTCTGCATTCATAACTTTATATTCCTTGCTCTGTTCTATTGCGCTTTTGCACTTTGTATGCTATGATCTGTCTGCACGGCACACAAAACAAAACATTTCACTGCATCTAGGTACACGTGACAATAATAAATCAAATCAAAGTCCAATCGTCTCATTACAGATAGTCATGGCCTTATGTCCCACTCAACAGTTACAGTGTGAATATTGCCTGTGTTATGCTGCATTGAAGCACAGAGCCCCTGTACTTTGACCACTTTCGTTGGACATGATTGAAACAACCATAAATGTAAGCATCGCTCAAGCTATTTAGAATATAGAAATTTGAATGTGAGAAAATATCATTGCATTCATATTTTTTACATAAATGTTAACATCTGGCACTGTCAAATGAGCTCATCAAGATATCTGGGCATAAGGCAGAATAAAGAGAGATAAGTTTCTGTTCAAGTGCGATCCCAGAAAGTTCCCTCTGCTTTTACAAAACAGTTTCAAATAACTTTCCCACCCATTCCCCCAACTCCTTTTCCAGCCCCACCTCCTCCCTTCCATCCCTCCGTCCGACCCCTCCTTCCAGCTACCAACCGGATTCATTCCTCCTATCAATCTACCCAGGTAGTATTTACACCTGTATTCACCTCATTATTCCACCCGTCTCCACCCATAAACCTCAGCACCCCACCCTCCTTTGTCTGCAACTCCCCCTGCCTGAATGACTCCCCATTCCTGAAGGGTTGTACCCAAAATGTCAGACTTCTCCACCTCCAGATGCTGCCTGACTTGCTGTACTCTTCCAGCCTCCTGCTTTGCAGAATATATACAGAGGAACCTAGATTATCTGAATACCAATTATCCAAAAATTGGATTATCCGAAGGAGATCTCGAGGTCCCGATAGAAACATTACATCAAAGATGTGTTTCCAACAGCGATTGCGTCTTTTGTTTACATTGATTCAAGAGGCACTGTCTCCAATTGACCGACCTCCCGCCCTCTCTCTCCCCACACTTTCCCTGGAGTTCTACAGAGGGATGTACCCTAATTCCCCCCTCCTCCCTTCCCCAGATAATCTGACCAATATGGACCTGTACAGGGCAGAGGTAGAACCTATGTGTGGTTGTGTGTGTGTGTGTGTGTGTGTGTGTGTGTGTGTGTGTGTGTGTGTGTGTGTGTGTGTGTGTGTGTGTGTGTGTGTGTGTGTGTGTGTGTGTGCGTGCGCATGCGCTATTTGGAGACTTACCCCATAAAGGCAGCAGCAGCAGTCATATTGTTGGAGTCCAGTCCAACTGCCCTGGAGAGGGGGCAGGGGCAGTGTTGGACGGAGATTGGGGGGAAGGGGTGGCAGGTGGGGGCAGTGTTGGGAGCGGAGGGGGAACGGTGTCGGGGGACAGGGGGAGGTGCTGGACTGGCTTTGGGGCAGGAGAGGATGGGGTTGGCCGGGGGCATTGGGTGGGGCGGTGTTGGATGATTTGGGGGTGGGGAGCATTTTTGGGAGGCAGGGGACGTGTGGATGGTTGAAGGTGGGAGGGGGCAGGGTCTTACACGCTGTGCTGCCTCGTCTCCTGAACGAGCAGAATTTGAAAACTCCGAGCTCCAGAGGAAAGGCATTTAATCAATTAACCAAATAATTGGATTATCCAAACAAAATAGTTCCCGTCCATCATGTTTGGATAATCGAGGTTCCCTGCAAAACTAACTGCAGGATCATGTTCAAAAGATCTAAGCAAAGTCCAATAATGTGGTAAAAGAATATAGCAAGTTTCAAATAGGGGGCTGCAAGGGAGGAAGATAAAAATAAAAAGATGCAATAATATTCAACTGTGAAAATGATCAGTTAGGAAAATCTGGAACCTTTTTCTGAGTGACCTATAGATAAATACATTAAAAGAAGATGTGATTTGTTGCACATGTACCTTATGACATGTATCCTGGGTCTCCTGCAGTTCTTTGTTTTTTAACATCAGCTTTTTTTCCAGAGAGTTAGTCTTGGCTGGTGAGTCCATCAGCGATGTCACTGACCTGGAAACAAGAATAGGATTGCTTTCAGAGTTAGTTTTGATGGCAGTCCCATCATTGAGGGCAACCACGAATACAAACTGGCAGAACATGTTTTATTGGTGATATGTAAACTCACTTAAGATTGAGGTTGGGGAGGCAGTGTCATAGTATAATGTCATTGGAGTAGTAATCCAGAGACCCAAGCTAATTCCGATGTGTTCAAGTACTACCATCGCAGAAGGTGAAATTTTAATTTAATAAAAAATTGGAATTAAAAAAATAGTCTAATGGTGACCTTGTGAATATTGTCAATTGCAAAACTCGTTTCGTTGACTGAAGCAAGCTGGAAGAACAGCACCTCATTTTTCATTTGGGAACTCTCCAGCTTTCTCCAACTTCAATGTCAAGTTCAATGACTTTAGGTTTTGAGGCACTATCTCATATACTCTTACACTAACTCCTATATACTAGGCCATGTTATCACATGTGCTTTTCCAGCACCACTCTAATCTAGACTCTGGTTTCCAGCATCTGCAGTCCTTGTTTTTACCATGTTATCACATGGTGTACACTACCCGTTGTTAGCCACTATTAGTTCCAATTATCAGCCCTTTATTCTTTTAAGTTGACAGCTATCCAACCCTTTGTCTATCCAACTTTTCATCTCTTTGGGCTCTATCTCCACCTATTGGTTACTCCGTCCCTCTCCTGCCCAACTCTATCTACTGCATAAAAAACCACTTTCTCCTAGCTACTAACACTTCTAAGAAAAGGTCACAGGATCCGAAACATTTACTCTGATTTCTCTCCATAGATGCTGCCAGACCTAGTGGGATTTTCTGGGTTTCCTTTCAGATTTCCAGCATCTGCAGTTCTTTCAGTTTTTGGTTCACTGGTGCCCTTAAAGGAAGGATATCTGCTGACCTTATCTAGTCTTGTCCATGTGTGACTCCAGATCCACAATGATTGACTTTGAACTGTCCTCTGCAATAACAAGGCAAGCCACTCAGTTCAAGGGCAGTTAGGGATGGGAATTAAATGCTGACCCAGCAATAGCCACATCACAAACAAATCTGAGAGATGCCAAAAGAAAGTTGCTATCTACACATATGATCAGAGACTAAACCATGATCCCAACCCAATACGCTTGAGAGGCAATCTTGATAAGATCTGGAAACATCTGAAGGAAGAAAACTCAAAATCAGAAGCAACCTATTAAGCAAGCTTGCTGGATTCATGTGGGATGCTGCTACCATAACACTCTCTTTCTCGGCCCAAGTCCCATCATACTCAATAGTCAGCACTGTGTGCCTGTTTGGTAAAGGTCAATAAGATGTGCACATGCCATTCAATTGAATGCAGTGTGCATTATAACTGGAATCTCCACTCAACACTCCTCCCATGGCTTCCTGTCCTTGCAAACATCACTTCCCTTCACATCTACCAGCTGACAAAAGCCAGTTTAAACTATGCATGCTATACCTTATTTACCACTCCATGATGACTTGGTCCATTCACCAACTTCCCATCTTATATCTCAACACCCCATATGGTTAATCTTCCTGAGCAAGATACAATAGCAGACACCATTGGACTCAAGGAATGGAAAACAAAGTCACTAACAAATTTCTTGTGACAAATTGCATCTGTCAAAAGACAGACGCTCGTCTCTGAGGATGAAAGTGGCCCTTGCAAAACAGGTTCAGGACAAGTGAGGTACAGCCAATCTCCATCATTGAGACCATCATTACAAGCCCCTTATGGACTTGCAGAGAGACACAAACAATGTTGCATATTACCATGGAGTGTCCTTCTACAAATAGGTTGCAAACTAATCATCTTAATCTCTACAAACAAGAAGTGTTTTGTTTAGCTTCTGGAACGGGACAGTGGCTCAGTGGTTAGCACTGCTGCCTCACAGCATTCCAGTTCGATTCCACCCTCAGGCAACTGTACGTTCACCAGTGTCTGAGTGAGTTTCCTCTGGGTGCTCCACTTTATTTCTACAGTCCAATGATGTGCAGGTTAGCTGGATTGGCCATGCTAAATTGTCAAATGAAGTGCGAAATGCAAGGTATGGGGCTAGGGTACAGGGGTAGGTCTGGTTGGGATGCTCTTTGGATGTTTTATGTGGACTCAGTAGGCTAAATGGCCTGCTTCCACACTGTAGGGATTCTATTCTATGATATGCATTCTTAAAAAATAAAAACGCAAGTTCAAAGAAAAAGAATAAATTATGCATCTATGGATTGGAGTGAGGTAGATCAGTCTGGGATTAGTAAACCAGTTACACTTTTGTTGACAATTTGGCAACATCCATGACCATTTTCCTGCTAATGTTAGTCCATAGTTTAGCTGGTTCATTGAATTTTATTTCAAAAATTTTGGAGTAGTGGATATTAAGTTTGTCTAGGTACTTCGTATAGTATGATCATTAACTATAGTGATGTATCCATTGTACCTATTGCAGTTTCTACAAAATTATCTCAGAAGCCTGTGACTTCATTTGGCAAGGGCCTTTCCAAAACTCTGGAGTGATAAAGAACAACTTGAATTTTTTTATGTGCATATTGCAACAGGAAGTGAAACATATGCAGTGACTGCCAAACAATGGAATAATCCATTGGCAACAAATACATTGCTTCAATTTGAGCCAAGTTTAATTAGCTTAAAATGGGATGTCTCATTCATTGCAACAAAATAAATCTCCACAATTAAAAGGTTACTGCTATGAACAAGTTAATATGCATTGCCAGTAGCTCAAAGTTTATAGATGGTATAAGTCTTAGCAATGTGTACTAAACAATGAGGAAGATATTTGTTTTCACTGAATGGAATTACACCTCGGACAAAGATCACAATGGGTATTCAAGCCAGCCACTTGGCTCCAGGACACTGGCATTTTATTTTTATTCATTCATAGGATGTGTGCACTGAGAGCTGGGCCAGTATTTATTACCCATCTGTAATTCCTCCTTGAACTGAGTGGGGATATACCACACCATCTTGGCTTGGAACTATATGAGTAAAAAATGAGGTCGGCAGATGCTGGAGATCACAGCTGAAAATGTGTTGCTGGTCAAAGCACAGCAGGCCAGGCAGCATCTCAGGAATAGGGAATTCGACGTTTCGAGCATAAGCCCTTCATGATGAAGGGCTTATGCTCGAAACGTCGAATTCCCTATTCCTGAGATGCTGCCTGGCCTGCTGTGCTTTGACCAGCAACACGTTTTCAGCTTGGAACTATATGATCATTTCTTCACAATCACTGGGGCAAAATGCTTGACTACCCTTTCTGACACAGTGGGTGCACATACACTAGATGGACTGCTGCAGTTGAAGAGGGCAAGTAGAAATGGACAACGGCTGATTGTTGTGGCAGCAATGTCCTCATCGCTTGAAGGAACATATATAAACAACTTCAAAAAGGGTACAAACTGACTGTTATCATGGGCAAGTGAACTAAACAACGCAATTCTTAACAGAAAGTCAAACTAAAACTGGAAGCATATGGTGTACAAATCTTTGGAGGAAGGACGATAAATTCAGGACAGCAGTTAAACAAAACCTTTACTGATGTAGGAATAGCATATAAAAGAAAGGAAATTATATTAAATCTGTGGGATAGACCAGTTAGCCTGCAGAGAGGGAGGTTGTATTCAGTTCTGGACATCACACTTTAGGAAAGTCTTAGAGAAGATGCAGAAGGCATTTACTGGAATTATGCCACGGATATAAGATTTCAGTTTTGTTGAGATACAGAAGAAGCTTGGTTATTCCTCTTAAAACCACTTGAACTCATACCCTACTAGGCTCTAGCAAATTATGCACTCATCCTGATGCTTCTTAAGTGTTACAGAGTATCTGCCTGAACCACACTTTTATGCAGCGTTTTCCATATATCTACCACTCTCTCTCCTTTCTCCTCTAAACCATTTGCTCCTCACCTTAAACTTATGCTCTCTGGTCTTAGATACATCTGTCACTAGAAGAGAAATGTTCATGATCTACTCTGTCAATAGCTCTCATAATTTTGTGTAGCACAGTCATATCCCCAGTTCACACTGGTCCAAGGAAAACAAACCCAGCCTATCCAGTCTCTCCTCATAATTGAGACTTTTCATTCTAGTTGACATCTGGTGAATCTCTTCTGCAGCCTCTCCAGCGCTATCACATCCTTCTG
This sequence comes from Hemiscyllium ocellatum, assembly GCF_020745735.1. Taxonomy (NCBI): domain Eukaryota; kingdom Metazoa; phylum Chordata; class Chondrichthyes; order Orectolobiformes; family Hemiscylliidae; genus Hemiscyllium; species Hemiscyllium ocellatum. Next base: position 45,899,499 of record NC_083424.1, read on the forward strand.
ACAGTGTGGTGACCAGAACTGTACACAGTATTCTATCTGTGTCCTAACCAATGAAGTATAAAGTTGCAACAAGACTTTCTTGCTCCTATATTCTACACACTGGCTGATGAAGGTAAGTGTTCCATATGCCGCCTTCACCACCATATATACCTATGTTGATGAATCTATGGACTTGTACATCAAGGTTCCTTTGTTCTCAGTACTCACTAGAGCCCTACCATTCATTACAATCTTCTCTTATCAGACCTCCCAAAATGCATCAGTTTGCACTTATCAGAATTAAACTCCATCTGCCATTGCTCTGGCCAACTTATCACTCATCAGTATCAATCTGTAACCTGAGACCATTCTCCTCTGCACCAACAACACTAACAATTTTCGTGTCATCTGCAAACTTACTAACTATACATCATGAACAGTAAGGGTCCCAGCACAGAATCCTGTGGTACACTGCTTGCCACAGGCTTCCAATTACAAAAATCAGCAATGAATTGGAATCTGAGCAGCACAGTATATTTTGAGTTAAGGAAACGCTGCCAGATACAGCCCTCTATTTGTTATTCAATGGAAGTATTAAAATCTGTAAGTATCAAAACATGAGAGAAACGTCAAGAATCTACAAACTGAAAGTATCCATTTTTCTCTCTCCAACTCTCTGGGAAAAAGACAGAAAACTAAGAAGATTTTTTAAAAACTAACAAGAAAAAGGTATACCAGAACAATTGTGAAAGTTAAGAATTGTTATTGCCTTACAGATAACGTTTCATCAGCCTCAAAAATAAAGAAAGGAATACAGAGACAATTTAAGTCATACTTGAAATCTTCAGAATTTGTTCAGTCTATCTATATTCTTTTAACATGCATTCTGCGCACAACAATTTATTTTTCATCTGTCTTAATCATGAATGTGTATGTTTATTTGAGGTCTTCGAGGGGGTATAGTACAAGTTGCATATTATGAGATTTGCTTTTTGGTGTTACAATAAATACATTTACTTCCAGTTATTAATGAAACCTGGTGTGAAATATTTGTGTCTTGATAGTAGTCAGTCAGGCATTTTGGTAGTCTAGTTAAAATTTTTTAGATTTTGTGGATGGCTTGTAGAAAAGGTCACTACTATCAATACACTCTTCCCAGTTAAGTCAAAATTAAAGGAAAAGCAATGGATGTTTTAAGATCATAAGGATGTTGGCTCATGGCTGATTTTTTGTGGACTCAGCTCTACTTGCCCACCTACTAACCATCACCCATAATTCTTTTATTGCTCAAATATTTCTCTATCTTTTCCTGAAAAACGATTAACTGGACTAGGAATTCCACAGGTTCACAGTCCTTTGGTAGACGTTCCTCCTCAACTCAGTCCTAAATCAGCTCCCCTTATTTTGAGGATATGTCCCCTAGTTCTAATTTCCCTCACCAATGGAAATTGTTCCCTGTTCCTGCTTCATCTATTCTCTTCATAATTTTATACGTCTCTATAAGATCACACTTCATTCTTCTAAATTTCAATGAATACAATCCCAGTCTACTCAATTTGTCCTCAAAAGCCAACCCTCTCATTTCTGGAATCAACCTAGTGAACCCCCTCCAGTGCCTTTGTAATTTTCTCAAGTAAGGAGACCAAAATTGTACACAGACTCCAGGTTTGGCCAGACCAGCACCTTAGACAGTTGCAGTATAACCTCCTTATTTTTAAACTCCATCCCTCTCACAGGTATGGACAATATTTAATTTGCCTTCGTAACCAAATCACATGCTGCACCCACAAGCCAATTTTTTTGTGATTCGTGCACAACAACATTCAGATTCCTTTACACAGTGGCATGTTGCAATTTTTCACCATTTAAACAGTAGTCCATTTTGTTGTTATTCCTCACCTTTACCAACACTGTACTCCATCTGCCAGACCATTATCCACTCACTTCACCTACCTATATACCTCTGCAAACTTTCATGTGTCCTCTGCACTCTTTGCTCTATCACTCATTTCAGTGTCATCAAACTTTGACACACTACACTTGGTTCCCCAACTCCAAATCATCTACTTGAATTGTAAACAATTGTAGTTTCAAACCTGATACCTAAGGCATACATCAGCCATTGATCGCCAATGAGAAAAACATCCATTTATTCCCACTCTTTGCTTTTTATTAGTTAACCAATCTTCTATCCATGCTAACATATTACCCATAATGCAATGCACCGTTATCTTTTGCAGCAGCCTTTTGAGCAGCACTTTGTCAAATATTTTCTAGAAATCCAGATACACAACATCCATTGGTTCTCCATTGTCCACCACGCTCACAACATCCTCAAAGAATTCCAGTAAATTAGTTAACTATGACCAGTTTTTCATGATCCCATGCTGCATCTGCCTGATAGAACAATGTCTACACAAATGTCTCACTATTTCTTTGTTGATGACAGATTCAAGCATTTTCCCCACGACAGAAGTTAAACTAACAGCCCTTTAGTTATCTGCTCTTTTGTCTACGAGCTTTTTCTAAAACAGTGACGTCACGTTTGCTGTTCTCCGATCTGCCAAAACCACCCCAGAGTCCATTAAATTTTGGCAAACTACCACAAGCTCATTTGCTATCATCTCCCCCTTCCCCAACCATATCTTTTAGTACTCTGGGATGTATTCCTTCAGGGCCAGGAGACTTACCTACCTTTAGGCCCACTCGCTTGTCCAACACTTCCCTTTTCAGTGATCAAGATCATTTCTAAGTCCTCACCTGCCATAGCTTCCTTGTCATTCATTATTGGCATGTTTTGTGTCTTTCACTGTGAAGACTGACATAAAATACTATTCAATGCCTCGGCCATTTCCTCATTTCCCATTATTAAATTCCCCTTCTCATCCTCTAAAGGATCAATATTTACCCAACCACTCTTCTTTGTTTTATATATTTGTAGAAACTTTTCCTGTTTTTTTTATACTTTGTTTACTCTCATAGTCCGTCTTACTTTCCTTTAGAGATTGTTCATGGTTTTCTGTTGGCCTTCAAAGATTTCCCCTACTTTCCCTCTAATCTTTGCCATTTTGTATGCATTAGCTTTCAATTTGGTATCCTCCTTTATTTCCTTAGTTATCTATGGCTGATTATCCCTTTTCCTACAGTCCTCCCTTTTCTCTGGGATATGCTTTTGCCGAACATGGTGAAAAATCACTCCTCCACTGTTCCTCGATTGCCCCACCATATAGTCTTTGCTCCCAGTCTACCTTAGCCAACTCCTCTCTCATCCCATTGCAGTGACTGGTATTGGATTTTACTTTCTCACCCTCCATCTGTATTTTAAATTCAATCATACTATGATCGTGCTTTCCAAGAGGATCCCTCACGCAGAGATCATTAATTATTCTTGCCTCACGACACAAGACCTGATCTGGGGTAGCTTGTTCTCTCGTACATTCCATTACACACTGTTCAAGGAAACTATCTCAGATAGAGTTTATGAACTCCTCCTCAAGGCTGCCTTGATGGAGTTGGTTTGAGCAATCAATATGTAGATTAAAATTCCCCAAAGATTCTACTAACTGCTCTGGTGGGATTTGAGCCCTTGTTCCTAGATCGTTATCCTGGATGATTTGATTACTTGTGTCATTAGCATTGTGCCACCATTTTCCTCCATCTTATCTATACATATTTTAAGAAACAAAGCACAGTTCTCCAAGAGTAGTCAAGCCAATGCTTTGTTAAAAGTGTGGAGGAGTCCAGAACTATAGAGGGCATAGGTTTAGGATGAGAGGGGAAAGACATAAAAGAGGGGCAACGTTTTCATGCAGACAGTGATATGTGTATGGAATGAGCTGCCAGAGGAAGTGGTGGAGGCTAGTACAATTGCAACATTTAAAAAGGTATCTTGATGGGTATATGAATAGGAAGGGTTTGGAAGGATATGGGACAGGTACTGGCAGGTGGGATTGGGACATCTGGTTGGCATGGACAGGTTGGATTGAAGGGTCTGTTTCCGTGCTGTACATCTCTATGACTCTATGACAGAAACAACAAAGTCGTGGGAAATGATTCTTTCTACCCCCGATTCTAGGGTCTGGCAGAGAAAAGGTTAGTGCTAAGACCACATTTTTATATGACTTTTTGCTATATAAACATAGGAAAACAGCATAGATTTGGCCAATTTTACCAAACTAGAAGTTCTGGCAGGCAGTGATGGGGATACCAATTTTAAAATGAAATTTAATGCAAAGAAGTGAAAAGTTTTGTACTTTAGCAGCAGACTTGCTACTCTATTTTTCCTGATTATTTCATTAATTTGAGCATCACTGTCAATGCCAACAATTGTTGCCCATCTGTAATTGCACTTTAACGGAGGGGCTATTTTAGAAAAGTCTGGGTCTGGAGTAACCTTTAGGTCAGACCAGTTAAGGACAGTAGGTTTCCTTTCCTAAAGGACATGAGTTTGTACATCCATTGCTACCATTAGAGAGACCAGCATTCATTTCCAGATTTGTTAATTGCATTTAAATGTAATTCAAGAAATGTAAGAGTTCTAGAGAGTGCACAGGATCTAAAAGGACCTTGGAGGGATGTGTACTGATCAAATGCAATAGAACATAGACACAATACTTAGAAAATTACGACTAATTGGGCTTCATAAATATAGGGACTAAGAAGAAAGGAAAGTTATGTTAAGCTTTTAAAAAACTCTGGATACAACATAACTAGAGTTTTGCACCCAGTCTTGGTAATCACACACATTCAGAAGAGTGTAAGGGCCCTCGACATGACACAAAGGAGATTTACTAGAATGATTAGGAGATTAGGGTTTTCAGCTGCAAGGTTAGGTTGGAGAAGCTGGGCTTGTTCTCCTTAGAACAAAGGATATTGAGAAGAGCTTTGATAGATGTGCACAAAATTATGACAGTGTTACACAATATTGCAAACATAAAATTACATGCAGAGGTACATGAAAGCAGTTCTACAACACTTCTAAGGGACAATTAGATGAAGCTAGCAACACCCCCATCCCATGAACGATTAAAATAAAAAGGATAAGTAGCACCACCCATTCAGTCGAATAAGCTAGTGTTTAAGCTACAACTCGAGCATTCTCCCATCTTTCCTCACTTTAATCTGCCATTATATATGTTTTTCTTGCTTCCTCAAATGTGTTTCGAACTTATCCTTAAAACCATCCATACTATTTACTTCAACAAATTGCTGCAACAGTCACTTCCATAATCTCACTGCTGTCTGGGTATAGAGGTTTCTTCTGAATTCACTCATCTCGTGGCAACCTTCAATGTTTATGGCCTTTGCTACATGTGTCCCTCAAAAGATGACTCTCTGCAGCCACTCTATTAAAATGTTCTATAAACTTAAATATCTCTATTAGGTCATCCTTCAGATTTCCTTTTACAAGACAGAAGAACATAAGTACATAACCCACCCATTTCTAGTTTCATGCTTGTAAATCTCCTCTGCTTATTTCTCGTATCTCCCTTTTTTTTAGAATAATGCCTATGCTCTGGCTGCCACAATATTTGGTCTAATCAAGGTTCAAAACAGTTTTAGTGTAACTTTCCTACTTCTTAATTCTAACCTTCTAGCAATAAAAAAAAAACAGGGGCAACTTTATAAATAGCTTTGTTAAAATGTAGCCCAACTTATAGTGACTGATGTATTTGCACTTTGATGTTACTCAGCTCCTCTACCTCACAAATCTTCACGTTTCTCACATTCCCATTCTTCATATCAAAATGTACAACCTCACTTGTATTTTCAACTTCATTTGCCATTACTTGCCCATTCTGCAAATTTATTCGGTCTTCCTGCAATTTGATGTAGTCATTCTCAGTGTTGGATTTCCAACACCCCAAATTTGGTGTCATCACAAATTTAGAAAGTGCTTTTGATTCCAAAGTCCAAATTGTCTATGTAAATTATGAAACGCAGTGGCCTCAGCACTGTGAAACGCCACTTCCCACCTTCTGCCACTCTGAATAGCTACCTTTAACTCCCACTCTCTGCTTTGTCTTGAAATGAGCTAGCAAACCATTCTGCCACTTATCCCTGACTCCACATTCTCTAACCTTATTCATTAGCCTATTATTAGTCATCTTACTAAGGTTCTTTTGAAAATCCAGATACAAAGATCTATTGTATGTTCTCTGGTACCTCCTTGAAAATTCATTAGGGTTAGCAAAGCATGATTTCTCCTTTAGAAACCCATGCTATTTATTATTATACTTCTTAATTCTACATGTTTTTGTATTCTCTCCTTCAGTAAGGATTCCAGCACGTTTTCTTTTCACTGATAGACACATTAAGCTGATCTGTTCATCATCTTTTAATAACAATTGCCTTAGCTATTTTCCAGCCCTCAAGCACAGACCTTTTTCTAGAACATTATTAAATATGTATAAAAATGCCTCTGCTCTCTTTCTGTGGATTCATTCAAACCATGAGGTTGAAGTCCATCTGAATCAGGGTTTTTATCGCCTTAGGTCTTTTTTATCTAATCAACGCATGGCTTTTTTAAAAAAAATGTTTGAACATGCCAATCTCATTACCCATTTCATCACAACACTCAGTGTCACCTCCGTTTTAGATATCATCCTGGTTATTCGGCCACTTCCCTCTTATTACCGGTGACACTATAATGAGTATCACTTAACAGTCCTATTGCTATCACAGCCTTCTTCTGTTTTAAGTGTGTTCGCACACGTGAAATGTTTCAGTATTTTGTTTTGTGCTGTTAAATTAACTTCATAGTTCCACTTAGCCTTCATTTTTAAAAGCCTTCTCTCCTCAACTTTTCATATATTTTTTTCTCATCATGCACACGTCTGTCCATACTCTGAAACCAGACCTCTTTTCCCAACAACAGATTAGTTTCTGGAGTGACAATAGACAATAGGTGCAGGAGTAGGCCATTCTGCCCTTCGAGCCTGCACCACCATTCAATAGGATCAGTGGAATTTAGCTCGTCTCTAGAAAGGAACCAGAATTCCTCAGACTTCAGGACAGCAGGGATTAAGTCTGGCACCTTAGACCACTCAACCATTCTGACAAGGTGAAGATTTACAACAGTTAAGCTGCTAACTCATTCATTGGAACAATCAAACAGCAAAACCGAAAAAGGTGGAAACTAGAGACCAGGCATCAGTATCAGCCTCTACTCAAAATGATAAATTAAAAAATGTAATCCTAGCTAAGCTTACAAGCAATAATTCTCTATCAGTTAACTGCTACCTGGGTTTATTTGAAACTTAATGAAGCAATATTTTTTCACGAAGAGATCTTTATAACCAATCAGTATTTACAAGATAACTGCCCTGAAGCAAACATTGCATGGCATTTCAAAGCACATTGCCAGACTCTGTTACATTCCTTTCCAGATCTACTAGCATTACACTGAGGGTGGAAGTGTTAACTGGGAGATTACACTTACTCTGAGCAGGAGAGTGTAGCTAATGTCTTGGTAAAGGACAATCCAACAAATGGCAAATCCTCCCCTGTGAAACCTGACTTATTCAGCGGCCGTGCCTTGATCGTCGGGTGCGAGATTTTCTCCGGATCATCAAAATTGGACACATCATCATCAGTTTCTAGTGTGGGCACAAAAGGGGGTGGAACTGCAATGGAAACACAAAATATGCTGGATTTCAACAAAAGTAGAGGCAACAGCCGGCGTGCAGACTTACCAATAAAATCGAGGAGTGAGTCACTACTGGAGCTGTGTATTCAATAGGCTGTCACAGCTCATTACATCAGTTTGAGGTAAAAGTGGATCTTACTCACAGATAACCAACAGTTATACACTCAAGCTGATCTCTAATACGGCTCTGCAGATGCATCCAAAAGCTTCATTATGTTGCATATTCACTGTAGTTATATGAAGATACTGCCATATATAGGAGGATATTTATAAATGATGGTACAGGCGCCACCTATCCTTATGCTACAACACAAATCATTGCTTATTTAATGCCAAAATATTTCTGGTTACAGAAGTTCATAACAGAATGCAATGCTGCAATAATCATTACTTTTTGTAATGATCAAAAGCTACATAGCTACATTATAGATTTGTTCTGCTTTTGTTATAACTGATACCCAATCAGATAATAAAGAAATAGGTTTCAAAGGCAATTACTTACAGAGCATTCTGGAACAGTAAAATCATCAATATCTTCTGTAATAATTCACAATTCATCAAGAACCTTCCCTGGAAATGACTAATCTGATAATACTGCAGACAACTGACGGTGGAAGACTGCTGCTGCTTACAGAAACTTTCTTTTTGCAAAGCAAAAACAATTTTTTTCAATAATGAATATGCTAATAGCTTAACTCAGTCAGCACTGCAGTACTTGTGCCAATCTGCTTCTTCTGAGAAACTGCATGTTTAACCATGGGAGTTCTGAGCTGGTCAGTCAGAAGGTGCATATTGATTATATCTTCCCAACAACGATACTACAGTTTAGCTGAAGAGAGCCTTCCAAAAAGGGACAGATACGATCCCTTTGATAGGAGCACAAACATCTGCAGGCAGAACAGCAGCAAGGCATATTGTCGATCTAAACCATCCAATACGCTGATTTCATTTTACTATTCAGCTGGACTGTGCCATCTGGCAGGGAAGTAGCACAAATGACAACAAGGCTTGACAGGTCATCTCTCAGACAATTTCAGCAGTCCTGTGATTTGTCTGAAGATTCCCAATTAGATACCAGACCATTCTATCAGCAACTTGCATTCTGTCTCACTGAATTATTAAGAATCTGCTAAGGCTCATGCACAGATGACATTTTACTGATCAAGAAGCTTAAATGGAGTGCATTCAAAATTATTAGCCTCACACTAGTTCATAGAAACAAAAATATTATATTTCAGGTGGGAACAGTATCTTTTGATCACTATAAAAGATTGCAATTCTCGCAATTAGGGCAAAACCATGTCACACAGAAATTTTTATGATGTATGGATTATAAGTGATATTTGTGATGGTCCATATGGAAGGCAAACCTCCTTGGTATTTTTAAATATACGTTTCTGTTTCTTGAATTTATTTTCACATTTTACATGGTCATTCTTCTTGACTCATTCGGTAAAATTACTCTATCTTAGCCATTAGGCAACCCCCATGATTATAACATGGTTATCAGTGCCAAATCACAGTTGAATTTGGAGTCATACAGGTACCTTGTGCTGTTTCCCTTTTCCACGGATTGGTTGCCATGAAACAAAATCAGATAACACTGCAGGTTGAATTGAAGGGGATGATCAATTGGCTTCTCTCTACAATAGACAAAAGAGGATTTGGGCTCCTAATAACAATCATGCAATAAATGCGTGATTTTGTTCTCAATTCCATCCTCACTGTGTATCAATTTTAAGGTATTGCATTCAGGAAATACTGTTGCCATACAAATGCATAGAGGGAGCAGTGGTAAAATTTACTAACTGTTACTACATTTATAGTTTCTTTTTCTTCCCCTTGAAGTTTGTTTTGCTTTCAGCTTCTCTCCCCTCCTTCATGATGCATCACTTCCCAACTGAAAATAAGCCAACCAACATCCAGCTTTGCTATTGCAACATTTAAGCACCACTAGATGGCAAGCAAGAGCAGCACAACTTAATTATCTTTCCATTTTTCTTCTATCTGTGATGTAGCAGCCTTCCTTTGGTCATCTCAATCTACAAAATTCAGAAACCTCAACTTCACTTCTTTCAGAGAAAATTCCACCTAGCTCATCTTCATGAGTTAAGGCAATACCCATATTGGTTCTTAGGCTTCAGTATTTTTGCAATAACAAACTTGCACAAAATTTCAATTTAAGGCATTTTGGGTTTTTGTCTTACCTTCCCTCATTATTAAGCACTTGCAGTGTTCCAATGTAAAAGTGATCATATGTTGCAGTATACTAATGAAAGATTATTCATCAATAATCCCCTAATTGGCAAGTGAGCCAACTGCAATGCTGAGAAAGATTCTGGGTTCAGCTCCTTGGTTAATACTACCAAAGGGGACATCACAACTAATTGTAGATCCTTTGTCCAAAGGCAGCAGGAAGGACGTAACAGGCAAAATGTAGCCCTTTGATAATTTTTGAACGCTGTGAAATTCACTAATATTGTCAATTTTGTGCTTGCATTCATATGATGGTTGAATAGTTCTCCAACACGGCCTGCCTGGGCTCAGGAGGTTTTCTGGGTAGAGAGTACTTTTCAAACTGTAGAATGATAATGTAACATAAATAGTAGAAAGGGAGAAAAGAAACAACACAACAATGGGTAAAGCAGGTGGATTCTACATTCACCATGCAATGCCAGAATTGTTTCTTGAGGCTAGGCAAAATGAAATCATGATTAATCTGTGTCAGGAGGAGAAAGTGAGGACTGCAGATGCTGGAGATCACAGCTGCAAATGTGTTGCTGGTCAAAGCACAGCAGGTTAGGCAGCATCTCAGGAATAGAGAATTCGACGTTTCGAGCATAAGCCCTTCATTAATCTGTGTCAGCCTTGTGAACAATATGATAAAAACTGGCAGAATTTTAAACATTTATGCTAGCATACTTAAAGCTAGAAAGAAAGATGGGGACTAGGGGATAACACAAACTGTCTGCAAATGTGAAGTTCAGCACTCTGCTGCATTTCTGCAGCATTGAAGGGGTTAGCATGCAGCTTGGAGACTATAATTATGCTGTGGATCAATATGAGCCTATCCTTTAGAGGGATGGAACACCTACACACTGTTCATGTACTGTAGCACTGCTAACATTGGCAATTTTGTTTCCATGGCATCCATTCAGACATTAATGCAGCATTATATAGTACATAGATGTTTCAGGAAAGAGACCAAAACATGCTCACATTCCTGCAATGTCATAAAACCTCTCAAGACAAAGATCAATAATAAAAATCAGTCCACTACACAGAGGGGACAACAAACAACCACAATCCAATTATAAAATGAATCTAAAATTACTGTACCGAGTGATGCCCAAAATTCATCCTGCCGCCATTATAAGTCCATAACATGTTAGCATATCAGTACAATTTCCCCTACTGGAGCAGCAATGTCAGCATTAGTTACAGGCTACCAGATTACTAAACCAACAATTCATAATACCGAGATTTAGAGGCAAGAGCTCCCTGGTTCTACAGTAGTGTAGATTTTCTTCATTGTGTACTCATTGCTGTATGACTCATAATAAGGTCCCAGTTACAAGCCCACAGAACAGGTGACTGCAATAATGTGTAAAGTATTATAAGTAGAATATTAAAAAGGCTCTGGTGGTGATGCCCCGACTCTGGGTCAGGCGGCCTGGGTCCAAGACCACCTGCTCCAGAGGTATGTCATAACACCTCTGAATAGGCTGATGAGAAGCTAAGTAGAATGCTTAGAGTCATCACAAAATGTGTGCCTGTTACTGATCATCAAAAACAAACTACAGGCAAAACTGCTCAGTGATAAATCCAGGCTGTTGTAACAAATCACACCAATCAATTTATCTAGATTCACACTGCAACTAATTAATACATTGATTAGTGTCCTGCAAGCCTATTTCTGATACCAGTTATATCCACCTTAACTCAGGTAGCACCTCAAACACCAGGCTGACAAAGATAAACTGGGTCCACTGTAGCCTCCCAAGAATCACAGTTCATAACCAAGCTATAAAAAAAGTCACTAAACTGAAATTTTGATGGCTAGCCTTAAAAAGTAAGTAAGCGTTTCCTTTACCCAAGATAGAAGGAATAATGCAGCCATACAGAAATAGAGCAGTGGCCTTACTTTACACCGTTTCTGTACTGCATGCACAAACCAGCAGCATAAAATTGCGAGGAGTACCACACTGGCACTATTGTTAAATAGTTTTACAAAATACTTTTCGTAAAGTTTCACAAGGTGTAACTTTTTAAAAAAATTATAATTAACCTATTTTTCTAATCAACGTGTTCAGATATATTATTACACATCTGGAGTAGGTGTGACTTGAATCCAGGCCTCCTGATCCAGGAGTATGGACACCACCACTGTACCACACTTCAACACATCTTTTAGTTATGTTAAACATCCTACAAGTGCTTCAGTTGATTTGGAACTAAAAATGGAGAGTACACAAAATTGCACAAGGATTGTGATGAATTCACATCCATTCAATGTGCATAGTAGCATACTCATCTTGTGCTGACTGAATCAACAAGGGGTCCAAAAATCAAAAGTTTGTGAGCATCGCCTCTTCTTCATAGACAGATAACTCGAGACTAAGGATGATATTCTTCCATACCAGAGTTGTGGTTCTGAAGTGACCAAAAGCAGTCTGATGTGCAATCCAAGCACATTGCCATGGGTACAGTGTGCAGGTGGCATACGCAAGTGCTCAGGTTTCTCCTGTTGTTTGCAATTGTGCTCAACCTGAGCCTGTCATATATATTCAAAGTACTTGGCACCTGTATAGATGCATCATTTCCAGTTTGGGTGGACCAGAGCCAGAGAATCTCAAGTGGCACTGATTATGTACTCTCATGGAAGGCATGAGGAAATCCTTGAAATGTTTTCTCTGCTATCCTGCTTGCTGTGACATTGCACAGGAGGACCAGGCAGTCTTGCAGAGTCTTGTTTCTGGACTGGAAACTACACGGGCTGGACAGTATCCGATGAAGAAACTTCACAAGCCAGCAGAAAACCTCAACTATGGAATGGAGTGTCAGAAGGAAGCTGGAGAAGAGCACTGGTGCAATGACACAGCTTTACTTCACCTTAGCTTGTACAAATAATGGGACTGTGGGTTGTGGAGGATTACAGCTTGCATGTTGTTGGGCAGCAAACAGAATAATGCCAAATTTCTGTAGCCAACAAAATTTAAAGACAATTTTCCACAATTCCGCCTCGTTAACAGATTCAACTATGGGGTCAAAGGCAGCCTTGTATAAAACATAACGCTACTCTCTTACTTTTCTTGTCTTTCTGCGAAAATCATGTCTACTCTGCCTCTTGATGGACAAATCCATAGTGACTTCAGTAGGAGCTCCTCAGCCAATGAGAGGAAGAGATTAATAAGACTTTTTGCAATGACCTTCCCTGGGAAAGACTTGGAATATAGACCAGTAAAGCACAGTAAATGGTCCTTAGGCCCACCATATCTGCACTGACCATCATGCCATTCCAAATTAATCCCATTGGCCTAGACATGGTCTGTATCCATCTATTCCCTGCCTGTTCATGTGTCAGACAGCAAGGCCATCTATCTGTAGTTACCACAAATCTGTCTCATCTCCTTGTTCAAAGATGTTTGAAGTAAAGGCATCTCTTGAGATCTATTGTCATGCTCTCCATGTTCCAGAAAAAGAAATGAGGTGATATATTTGCACAAAGAGTGCATCTCCATCAGGTTTCTGGGTTTCAGTGGAAATTCGACTCAGTTGGTGGCCTTGTTGTTTGTCAACTCTTTTCAACTTGATTTAGGCTGGGTTTGTGTCAAGATGGAAGCGTTTGGAATGCTGCGGTATGAGGTCAAGAGTACTCGTGCCAAGTCTTGATTGAAGAGATCCTCAAAATACTCCTTCCAGTGAGCACTGACTGCCATCCCTGTCCTCGATAAGCACCACTCTGTTCTTAGCTCTAACAGTGGGGCAGGTGTTTCAGGTCATAGATGGTCTTGACTGTGCTGAAGAATCCATGTATGTCATGGCTATCAGCAATTTGCTGAATTTCCAGGATGCTTATGCTGCTAAACACTAGCCTATACCTTTTCTGACACAGCAATGAAAGGTTTTGGTGGAAGAGCTGGAAATTAGAAGAGATGCCCTGTACGTACAACGGAGCAGGAAGTCCACCAGACACACAGCTAGTCAGCATCAATAGATGAGTCTTAAAATGACATACCCTACTAACTGCACCACTAACATCAGGCACTGCTCACATTTCTACTTCCCCATCACTCACCTACAAAATTGCCAGTCAGGACTTGAATTTAACAACGATATGCTTTCACCTCAACTTCACACACAAAGTGTTGCAAGCTTCACAACTTGTACACACGGTCAAGTATTAACCTTGGGAAGTCACATCAAATGAATTGCACAACTCTGCAACATAATTCTCTCTGCCCATTGTCCCAAAAGGCAATGTGCCACACAATTGGAGGTGGCAATAACAACACAGAAAATGAGAGGCACACTAGTACTGCTATTGAGGAGACAGTGCTAACTATTACTTAGAAAATTACTGGTGGGTTTGTGGCTGGCAGTGGGACAAAGTTTTACATCTTCTTGCATCCTATTTTCCCCATCTCTGCAGATAATGTAAGCAGCACCTCTTCTATACTCCCCTCCCTACATCACAATTTTGCCCCTTTACTAATTTCCTTTATCGCGTTCAGGAATTGTGCCCCAGCCAGGCAATACCTGAACACCAAGAGGAGAGACGATCATGAAGATACTACACTATCTTTCAATGCCATACTTGCAACCAACAGCTCTAATGCTGTCCCTGGATGTAGTGGGAGTCCTGGGAAAAGTTACACCAAGTAGATGTTACCATGAAAGCTTAGATTGCTTATATCATGACTGCGAATTCAAGTGTGGCAAGAGATTTGCAAACTGGCACCACAGCTCCAATAAGCACTGTTGAGGAAAGTGGCAATGGCGCCATGGAGCAGAAAGGTGATGTCTTTTCACAGGAAGACAGCATTTCACTTTCCTATCAGTCCACAACACCCTTGCAGTTGTGTGCCAGCCAGCCATCCATCCTAGGCTGAAATGGTGCAATCTGTGATCAGGCCACCTAGGTAAACAGATAATATGCATTCTCTCAGTCCATAAGCAATCTCTGATTTCCATCAGCCATGCTCCAACCACTTGGTATCACAAAGACAAGCAGTAGAGGACAGTATAAAGGTATTTAGAGTCAAATTTTGTCAGAAATATAGCATGATCTCATTTATAAATTTTATTTTTAAAAAATTGTTTTTGCTTTCACTCATCCAGATTGGCGTGCTAGTGAAATCGTTGTTTCCCTATCCCAACGATATGCTCTACCATATTTCATGAGACAACAAGGCATTCAGATGTTGCACAGATGTGTGCAGGTTGAGAATCAGAGTCAGTAGTGATGGTACTATGGCTTTAAGAGGTATATTTTGTCCTGGTAATTTTTAAGAAGAAAGGTTGAGATAGAGGTGATGGGCATTCTGTTCCAAGCTCTATTCCTGATGAAGGGCTTTTGCCTGAAAGGTCGATTTTCCTGCTCCTTGGATGCTGCCTGACCTGCTGTGCTTTTCTAGCACCACTCTAATCTAGACTCTGGTTTCCAGCATCTGCAGTCCTTATTCTTACCCTGTTCCAAGCCAATAACCAGTCTATGAGGCCTTGGGTTTTTCTTAAACAAACTGGAACAATAGAAGCAGTATAAATGGATGGAGTCAAGCTCCCACAGAACTAGGGTTTTAGTTTAATTTTCAGTTGTTGTTGGGATTTTGAAGCTGCCATCCATCTGTCCCTCTATAGCAAAACACTTGAATTCTCTCTCGCTCTCTGCCAGAATTTTCTCCTGATGTACTTTGTTTCTCCAGTTCAGGAAGAAAGTACATGAGACAATCTATTTTACGGAATTTGCTTTGCCAGAGGTGTGTTTATGGGATGTTACAATATTGGAACAGTTGTTGTTTAGTAGTTAAATAATCTACTGTTCTGTTAAGTTTCTCCAATTTGTTAAAGTTATCCCAATTTTCCTTCCCTTTGTGTTTAATTGTAGTGTAAGAATAAAGTGTTTTTCCTTGCTTAAAGCCAAGTAGTGTAACCAGTCAAAATACAACTGGAACACAGCACCTTACACTTGCCTCCAAGTAAGATAAAAGTTAGGGTCTAGGCTATCTCCTGGATATATATGAAGGGGAGGGTTTGGACTGGTCCATAACACAGTAGCCATTTCATTAGCCAGTAGTCATTCTTTACTATGGTGGCTCATATGCAGGAGGCATAGCAAGCCACTACAAAATGAAGGCATCACATGTATAGACATGACAACATAAGGAACAGAATCTCTTTCAGGTGACACCTACAAAGCCACGTGTGTGCAGTGGAAGCTTGCACTATGAGGAAGTTTGCAATCAAAGGAAAACTAAAAGCTCACTCATATTGCCTTCTTTCCGTTGAGAGAAATAAATGTAGTTGGCTGACATTGGATCAAAAACCTCAGTGACCTCTCTTAAGCAACAGGGCATGGCAAACTGCAAGATGTGCAAATATCTCTCCAACCTGAAGAATGTAGACACATTAAAGTTTATCTGCACAGTCCCCTTCACGACTACTTCACTGTAAATTGGCAGCAGATAAGAAGTCTCAGTAGGAGTACTTTTACTGAAGCATTGCTTTCTTACAATGCTCTTGAGGTGGTTCAGGTCCCCACTATGCACTCCGGTTATATATGTCCTCTTGCTGAGAGCGCTGCTCTGCATAACCTCTCCAAGTTTCGCTGTATTTCAAGGGCCATTTCCAGTTGTGCATGCAGAGTTCAGAAAAAAGCTTCTTCAGCACCTGTCACACAGTTGCCTGTATCCTTTGCAATATCAAATAACAGAAGAAATTAAATATTGTCACATTTTGTTGCATTTGGGCATGTATTACTTCAGTATCGAAGTAGTCACAAATGGTGTGAACATCTCCAATTCTGACTTGAAGGAAAGGTAATTTATGAAGAAATTTAAGATAGAACATAGAACATTTCAGCGCAGTACCGGCCCTTTGGCCCTCGATGTTGCGCCGACCTGTCATACCAATCTGAAGCCCATCTAACCTACATTACGATTAGGTCAAGGACAGTACCCTGAGGAACTCCTGCAGAAATGTCCTGGAGCTGAGATGACTGAACTCTACCACAAGCATCTTCCTTTGTGTCAGGTATAACTCCAACCAGTGGAGAGCTCCTCCTCCCTGATTCCCACTGATTCCAGTTTTGCTAGAGCTTCTTGATGCCATACTCAGTCAAATATAGTTTTGATGTGAATGGCAGTCACTCTTACCTCACTTAATACACTTTTCAATGTGATTTGTCCAACAAGCATGCATCATGGGACATGGGTATTTCTGGCACAGCCAGCATTTATTTCCCATCATTGATTCCCCAACGGGCAGGTCAAACAATGGTGGTCTACAGTCACATTAGTGAACCATTTAGGGTTTTGCAGTGATTATAATGTAGTCATTGGCCTAACATTTTATTCCAGACTTTCTTTTTTCAAAAGTTGAATTCAGATTTCACCATCTTCCACAATGGGAATCAAACCCATGTCTTCACAGCAAAGGCCAAGGATTAACTGACCAGTGGCATTACCATGATGTTACAACCTCCACTCTCACATGCCACATATACCATTTGAGTACATTTAGGGCACTCTTAGCACGAAAAATATGTGCCAGCAAGTTCAGTGTCTCAAAATTAATATTTAAACAGCCATGATTTTATTTTCCTATTTCAACAGGCAAAGCTCCAGAAACACCCTCACAAAAGGCTGAAATCTTGAAAGTTGTAATAGTTTGAATAGCCAGCTAAATCTGTGTTAGCACTGATACTAATGGCTATGAAAGAGGATCTTTCTTCACTAGCTGAAAAAAAAAAGGAATCTGTCCAGAAAATGACTGTGCTATATTTGCACAACACAGTTGAGCTTCAGGTAACTTTTTACAAGGCAACAGAAGCCTGCCCTGATTTCCAATTGCAAGGATTATGTCATTATTTATTCAAATTTATAAATTCAACTATGTAATTAAGACAAAATTCACATAACAGTTGCAGACTGAATAAGTACTAGTTTCATTTGATAAGTGGTTTTGCAATATCAATCCATGGCCAGGACGTTCAGTGAAACAAAAAGAGACTCTTAACTACAGGATCTGGATCAGTGGTGCTGGAAGAGCACAGCAGTTCAGGCAGCATCCAAAGAGCAGCGAAATCGACGTTTCGGGCAAAAGCCCTTCATCAGGAATAAAGGCAGTGAGCTGGAAGCATGGAGAGATAAGCTAGAGGAGGGTGGGGTGGGGAGAGAGTAGCATAGAGTACAATGGGTGAGTGGTGGAGTAGATGAAGGTGATAGGTCAGGGAGGAGAGGGTGGAGTGGATAGGTGGAAAAGAAGATAGACAGGGATTGGACAAGTCCAGGCAAGTCATGGGGAGAGTGCTGAACTGGAAGTTTGAAACTAGGATGAGGTGGGGGAAAGAGAAATGAGGAAGCTGTTGAAGTCCACATTGATGCCCTGGGGTTGAAGTGTTCCGAGGCGGAAGATGAGGCGTTCTTCCTCCAGGCGTCTGGTGGTGAGGGAGTGACGGTGAAGGAGGCCCAGGACCTCCATGTCCTCGGCAGAGTGGGAGGGGGAGTTGAAATGTTGGGCCACGGGGCGGTGTGGTTGATTGGTGCGGATGTCTCGGAGATGTTCCCTAAAGCGCTCTGCTAGGAGGCGCCCAGTCTCCCCAATGTAGAGGAGACCGCCTCGGGAGCAACGGATACAATAAATGATATTAGTGGATGTGCAGGTAAAACCTTGATGGATGTGGAAGGCTCCTTTAGGGCCTTGGATAGAGGTGAGGAAGGAGGTATGGGCACAGGTTTTACAGTTCCTGCGGTGGCAGGGGAAAGTGCCAGGATGGGAGGATGGGTCGTGGAGGGGGGGCGTTGACCTGACCAGGTAGTCACGGAGGAAACGGTCTTTGCGGAAGGCGGAAAGGGGTGGGGAGGGAAATATATCCCTGGTGGTGGAGTCTTTTTGGAGGTGGCGGAAATGTCGGCGGATGATTTGGTTTATGCAGGAAGCATTCACCATTTTGCTCCAGAGTAAAACTGAATACTAAACATGAAAATGGAAACTCAATTTTAGCAGAAACAAATGTCTAGATTTCTGAACCTCACATCATACCATGAACAGTCTTTAATTTCACTGGATCAATACATAAAAATGTCCTAACACCATTGAGGTTTTTTAGATTAGATTAGATTAGATTACTTACAGTGTGGAAACAGACCCTTCAGCCCAACAAGTCCACACCGACCCGCCGAAGCGCAACCCACCCATACCCCTACATTGACCCCATACCTAACACTACGGGCAATTTAGCATGGCCAAATCACCTGACCCGCACATCTTTGTGACTGTGAGAGGAAACCGGAGCACCCGGAGGAAACCCAGGCAGAAACGGGGAGAACGTGCAAACTCCACACTGTCAGTCGCCTGAGGCGGGAAGTGAACCCGGGTCTCTGGCGCTGTGAGGCAGCAGTGCTAACCACTATGCCACCATGCCGCCCACTAAGTCACCACAAGTCCTACATTGATTAGAAATAGGATCACCACCATCTTCATAAACATGGATATACTTTGTAGGAGGAGGGTAGTTCTCATTGGAAGTGGTATTATCCCTACTTCTGAGCCAGAAGGCCCAGGTTCAGGTCCACATGCTCCAGAAGTGTATAATAACATCTCTGAACAGGTTGATTACAAAATATCTACCTTGTAAAAGAACAAGGCAAAAATGGCAAGTGAGATTTAAACGTAAGAATAGAGTGTACACAAGATTAGATGCTTGTTCAGGAGAGTCAAGATAGTTGCAACTACTTGAGGAGAAACAAAATTGTAATGGAGTGTGTTGGGAAGTTAAGGCTAAGAGCAGTTTTTTTTCCACAGCATGCTATGAACAATGAAATTGTAAAAGCAGGCCTACAAGATTAACTCAAAATATATATGAAGTCTTTTGGAGAAATAGCAAGTAGATCAATGTAGTTCTTTGACCCAGATAGTATCAACATCATTATGCAAGTAATCCCATTAGTGTTAACCATTCTGGAAAGACGACAGAATAAAAATGAAGTTTGTCAAGACAATAAAATTGCTCTGTCACAACTTTTCATTAGGAGGGTATACACATCATTTCAAAAGGGATAACTTACTATTCCTGATATTGTTCCAATTGATGTTTGTAAAAAATGGATGGCAGATGAGTCCCTCATAGTTCAAACGTTCCTTTGCTCCACATAGCAGACTTTGCAATAAGTCATAAAATTCCTCACTAGTTTTAGGCTCTTCTGGAAATTTCAGAGTTCTCTGCAATAAGAGATCAGTATTAATGTCGGAGTAGATAATTAAATTCTATTAGCAGTAAAACATTACAATGTAAGTGAATAAACCAATACCCTAATCAACAAACATTGCGCATTTAGAAACCCTAACCATTATATTTCTCTTTAGTCACACAGAATACACAAAGTAGTCACACAAAGAATTTCAACACACTGAACTGCTTGATAATACCAGGATGTACTGTTTTCATCTTTCAATCATCAGCTTCTTAACCATTTACAAAATTTACATTAAACCCCTCCAATGGCAAGCTTATCCAATAGTCTTTTGAAATGAATGTTACTAAATCACCTCAAAGCTGACACAAAATCATATTTGACAATCTTCCCAATCCTCTTGGGTTATCAAAATGATTTGTTAAGTAGAAATTTTCCTTTCTGAAATCATGATAATTATATTTGATTTTTTTACTACTATACACAATTTTTGGTTTCAAATGATTATCAGTTCCATTATTTCCACACAAAATTAATGCAAGGTTACTTGGGATAGGTAATGCCCACTTTTCAGCCTCAAACAGCCTCTTACAGCAGGAAGGTAGTCCATGCAAGCATGCAGTGAGGAGGAGAAGGCAAGATGAGTGCTGTCAAATTTCTACCATAAAAATTGTTTTGCTATTGCCCATGTCAATTTTGGAATTTGGACAGTTCAGCTCAGTTCTCCTGATGCCCAGTGAATTTGCTCAAAATTTGTCATCAACTCTCCAATCTACCTCACCACTCTGATGAAATCATATCAGATTTTTTAATCCTATTTTGCAGACAATTTCCTTTCTTATAGATCAAATAAAATTAATTAATTTTGCCTTGGTTAACTGTTAGGGTCAGACTGGTCAAGACTGAGCCAAGCCTGCAATCACTGAGGTTCATAAAATCACCAAGTGGTGCAGCTGTAACTATAAATTTCCAAAACTTGCCCCAAATTCTGTGAATTTTCTATTAGATTAGAAAGCAATGAATGGAACTTCTTTATTCATGTAAGAAAATAGAAAGCAGGGAAGTACAGGCCTGTAGCTGAACATCTGTCCTAAGAAAATTGCCAGAATCTATTATGCGTGTTATTTAAAGATCACTTCAATCTCTATACAATCAGACAGAGTCAACACTTTTTTTGAGAAAGAGAAAGTATTTGATTAATTTATTCATGTTTTTTGAGGAAGTAACAAGCAAGGGGACCTTTTGGATATGGTGTACTTGGATTTCCAAATGGCTTTTGCCACAAAAATGATTTCAAGTTAAGAGCTTATTAAACTGGGGGCAACTCATCTTTATATATAGAAAATTAGTTAGCCAGCAGGAAACAGCATGGAAATAAATGAGTTCTATTAGGATAACAAACAGACTGTCATAAGTTCTGGGGTCTCAACTAGTTACAAACCACGTTATCAACATGGATAAAGGCACCAAATCTATGGCTACTAACTTTGCTAATGACTCAAAGACAGGTGAAGAATACGTTGTGAAGCATCTACAAAGGGATATAGATAAATTAAGCGAGTGGACAAAACAACTGGCACAGTATATAATACAAGAAAAACTGAATTTATCTACTTTGGCAGGGAGGATATAAAAGCAGCACATTATTCAGAGACTATTTGCAATGGACTGTGTTACAATCCAGACTAGAAGAGTGTGCAGTCACTCCAGTCCCACTACTTCACATGTCACAACATGCAATCAAAATACTTTCTCCAGTTACCATGACCACCAGTTACTGGCCCACCAGGGGTCTACAGCAAAGCAAGCAGTTTAAGAAAGGAATTGCTGATGCCCATAGCAAACTTTCAATGGCCTCTTTTGAAAAATACATTCCAAATATATTCACAAAACTTGAAATAAACCATCTCTCCACAATTCTTCAAAGCACAATTCTTCCAAACACTTAAATATAAAACAGCTTTGTAATAAATGCAGAATTCTACCTGAGAGGAAGCTCAACCACCTAGCAAGTTCAATAGAACCTCAGATCCTGATAATCTATACCCCAGAGTACTTCAGGAAGTGGCCCTAGGAAAAGCAGATGCGTTGGTGTTCAGCTTCCAACATTCTACAGGCTCTGGAACAGCTCCTGCAGACTGGAGGATAGTTATTGTACCCTCCATTTAAGAAGGGAGGCAGAGAAAAAAAACTAGGAAATATAACCCAAATCAGCCTGACATTGGAAGTGGGGAAAATTCCAGAAGAATTAATAGCAGAGCATTTGGAAAACAGTAGCAGGATCCAACAGAGTCAGCATGGATTTACAAAAGGTAAATAATGGTTGACAAATCAACAGGAATTCTTCAAGGATGTAACTAATAGAGTTGATGAAGCAGATATGGATTATGTGGCTTTTGACACATAAGAGATAAATATGTAAAATTAAAACAGTTGGGATTGGGATAGTGCAATAAGATGAATAGTAAACAAGTTGGCAGGCAGGAAACAGAGTTGGAATAAACAGGTCTTTTTTTACCAAATGATAGACAGTTACTAGTGGCGTCCTACAGGGATCAGTGCTCGGACCCCAGCTATTTGCAATAAACACAAATGATACGAATGAAGGAACTAATGTCTCTAAATTTGCAGACGACCTAAAGCTTGGTGGGAGAGTGAGCTGTGAGGAGGGTGCAGAAAAGCTTCAGTGTGATTTGAACAAGTTGAGACTGGGGGCAAATGCATGGCGGATGCAATATAATGTGGATATATGTTAGGTTTGGTAGCAAAAACAGGAAGAGAGCATATCATCTGGATGGCAATCAAGTGAGAGGAGAATGTGCAACAAGACCTGGGTGTTCTTGTACACCAACTCTGAAAGATAATCATAGTGGTGCAGCAGGTGGTAAAGAAAGCAAATGGTAGGTGGCCTTCATAGTGACATGATTCACGTACTAGAACATGATGTCTTTCTGCAGTTGTGCAGGGCCTTGGTGAAATGACACCCGGGACGCAGTTTGCAGTCTTGATCTCCTTATCTGAAAATGTTCTTGCTATACAGGAAGTGCAGCAAAGGTTTACACACTGATTCCTGGGATTGTTGGACTCGGAGTGGTTGAATCAATTAGGATTATATTCATTGGAGTTGCAAAGAATTGGGGGGTGGTGGGAGGTACAATCTCATAGAAACCTATAAAGTTTCTAACAGGACGAGACAAGGTGGTTCAGGAAGGAGGTTTCCAAAGGCAGCAGAGACCAGGAGCACAGGTCAGAGTGTAAACCATTTAGGACTGCAATGTGGAGAAATTTCTTTCCACAGAAAATAGTGAACCTATGAAATTCACTACCACAGAAAACAGTCAAGGCTAAAACATTATATGATTTCAAAGATTTGGCTCAAGGAATAAAAGGGATGGGGGGGGGTTGTGGTGTAGGAACAGCCTATGGAGATGATCAGCCATGAACATAATGAATAGCAAAGCCGGCTTGAAGGGCCAAATGGCCTAATTCTGCTCCTATTTTCAATTTCAATGCTCGATTAATAAGGCAGTGAAAGGTTACAGAGGATAGAGAGGAAAGTCAAATCAAGGCCACAGGCAGATCAGTCATGATTTTTTAATCAAATAACGTAAAACATCCAAAGGGAACAAATAGTCCACTGCTGCTCTTTATTCGCGTGCTTGATATGGATGTTATCAGACAAATATAAAGCAAGTATTATATTCAGCTATTAAGACAGGGTGACCAAAAACCTGGTCAAAGAGATAAGTTTTAGGAAGTTGTTAATGGAGGAAGAGATAAATGGGCAGAGTTATGGTTCAGGATAGATGGTCGCCAATGAAGGAGTGAAGGAAATCATGTTTGTGCAATAGACCAGAATTAGAGGACTGGGGAGATTGATGTTTGTAGAGCTAGAAATAGTTATGCAAAAGGACAAAAGAGTAAGACCATGGAGAGATTGAATACCATGATAGGGATGTCTTAAGTAAAGGTTTTTCTGGACCAATAGCCCACATAGGCAAGCAAACAAATGGTAATAGGCATTGAAACAAGTTTAGATACCAAGACCAAAATTTTGAATATGTGAGAAACCAGCTGGGAAAGTATCAATATTTAAAGGGAGTGACAACAAAGCCGTGGATGAGGGTTTCAGCAGGTAAACACACGGAGATATGTGACGTTGCAAAAATGAAAGTTTTTGATATAAAGAGATTGTGTGGTAAGAAACTGAGTTAGGGACAATGTAGCAATCAGGCTGGTTCAGTCTGAGCAGCGAGGGAGGGGATCTGGAAATTAAGGAATGGCAAATTTGTCGAGGGCTGATGGGATAGAGTTTGATCAATTGTTATCAATTCCCCAGTTGGGGGAAACAAAGACCATAAGAACTAGGAGCTGGAGTAGGCTGCTCAGCCCTTCGAGCCCACTCTGCCATTCTATAAGATCATGGCCAATCTTTTCGTGGGCTCAGCTCCACTTACTCGAATTTTCACCATATCCCTTAATTCCTTTATTTTTCAGAGAAGTACCTACCTTAGCTTTTAAAGCGATTACTGAAGTAGCATCAACTACTGCCCTGGGCAAGGAGTTCCATAGATTAACAATCCTCTGGGTGAAGACATTCCTTCTCAGTTCAGTTCTAAACCTGCTTCCTCAAAGCTTGAGTCCATGCCCTCTTGTCCTAGTCTCACCCACCAGTGGAAACATGCTACCTATTTCTATTTTAATTGATTCTCTTCATAATTTTATATGTTTCTGTAAGATCCCCCCTTCAAAAGAATTGAATCAGTTTTTATACATTTACATTTTTTTAAATGGAACCAAAATTTATGGCATATTTCCAAGAGAACCACAGGAATAAAAATAAATTGATGTGCATTATGATTGATGTGCATTATCAATGACTACGTCACTTCTGCCTGGCAGAACTCAACCCTAACAACTTCCCATTGAAAAAATAAGCACAAAAGATAATGAAAACAAAAATGCTGGCTAGTGGAGAGGACTGTTATAGTGAGATTCACTACAAAATATTGTGAAACTGAGAGTGCCCATGTAGTTCAAATATATTAATATTTTATCTGGAGATATTTTGATATACAAGCCAACAGTTGTAGCTTACAGAAGCATTAAGAAATAAAAATTACTTACACACAGATGAGATAGGCACAAATGAAGAAAACTGACCTCTGCCTAACAGAGTTTCAGACATGACAAAAAAACGAATCAAAAGGAAATTCCAGGCTGTTTTCTGTTATTCTCCCAAGGACAGATTAATCTCACCCTTATCACTACACCAATGTAGTTATAGAAATGAACTGATAAACATTATTTAAAAATAATTGCTTCTTTTCCCTCCAATCGCCCAAAAAAAATGCACTTGCCACACATCATGTGTGGGCAGGGAACCCGCTTTCAGAACTCAACTCTTGGATCTCAGACTTTGGATGTGTCGAAGGAGTTCCCACAATAACAGTCAAGTCCTTTCCCACAAGAAACTATTCAGCAGCTCTCACCTTTCCATAGAGCGGGAGATCTACCAGATTGCAAAGTACAAAAAAAAAATCCAGTTTCTCTCACTCAACAACAACCCGTTATGTCATCAAGTCTTCCAGAAAAGACACTTTACCAAATTAATCATATACAAAATATTAAAACCAATTGATTTTAATTGTCAAAAAGCACACTATACTCAAAAACTACTTTAAGACCAAAGATGTACAAACCTGAAAGTTTCTAATGTTGCTGATGGTTTTGGCTGATGTTCCCTCAACAAATGGCGATCTCCCGTAAATCATTTCATAAGCAATCACACCTAAAGACCACCAGTCACATTCCACACCATATGAAGAACACCCATCCCCATTCGTTACAGTCAGTACTTCAGGAGCCATGAAATCTGGTGTACCAACTGGTAACTTTGAGCTAACCTGTTGAGGGGAACAAAAGAATCAGATATCAAAATACATAATACTTAATAACTAGAGCTCATAACTGATAGCTTTTTTTTCAGCAGTATATAAAATAGTAAGATGCAAATAGTTTAAAATTGTGGGTGGATAATTTCCATTGTGTAATATAAATCGGTAAAATATTGCATGTATGTCACATTATAGCACCCAACATTTTTATTGTTGTAAAATCATGAAAAAACATTTAAATTAAGAATTGGAACAAGAAGCAGTCAGGCACTGATATTTGCTTCAGGATACTGTAGTAAAAATGGATATAATTTTTCTTTCTAGTGTTTAAGTTTTTTTAAGATTCCAGAGACTACACCTGTTGAGAATCAAAAGCCAATCAGTTCTCATAGCATTTTCAAAAGAGACATGCTTCACTGTTGCTTCTCTCTCAAAAAGGTTAAAATATTTACAGGAAAACAGCTGCAAAGCATCTCATTATTTTAAATAACCCAATGCAAGGTAATTTTGAAAGAGTCATTAAACTTATATATAGTCATTCTAAATCTTACTGGAAGACAAGCAACATGGCACCAGCTATTCTTTCAAAGGTAAACTGATCAATAATATTTTAGAACTATTTTGCACCATCTTGTACCACGATCACTTGGTATCTCATTAGATACAAATGAAATGTGAAGGCTAATATAATAATATACTAATATAATAAACTAATATAATAAATTAGTCTAATATTTAGACCCAATATTGTTGGATCTGGTACATTTCACTACTTTTCAGGAACCAACAGGTACAGTGTTGTGTCAAAAGTGACTGATACTTACACGTGTACACTATCACAACTAGACTTGTCCTTCCCTCAATTTTCCACAATAATTTATTGTATTAAATTTCAAACTGTCTTGAGAGGTACAAAAAACAAAATAGAATCAAATTATTGTCAGGAACACAACTTTAGGATTTTGATATTGTGGATACTTGTTCCTAAAATACCAAATTTCCAAACCCAATCTTGAAGAGAATATCAGGATTTCTGTGAAGATTGAGGATTTAGCTAGATTAGATTAGATTCCCTACAGTGTGGAAACAGGTCCTTCGGCCCAACCAGTCTACACCAACCCTCCAAAGAGTAACCCACCCAGATCCATTTCCCTCTGACTAATGCGCTTAACACTATGGGCAATTTAACATGGCCAATTCACCTGACCTGCACATCTTTGGACTGTGTGAGGAAACTAGAGCACCTGGAGGAAACCCACGGGGAGAATGTGCAAACTCCACACAGACAGTCGCCCGAGGCTGGAGTCGAACCTGGAACCCTGGTGCTGTGAGGCAGCAGTGCTAACTACTGAGCCACTGTGCCACCCCCAATGGTTAAGAACAGTCTTTTTATTGCAAGTACAATTGACAGATCCTGATGTTAGATCACAATTTTATTTTACTATCCAAAAAAGTAAACTATACAGTTCATTGAGGCTGCTGCCTATTCAATACAGTTATAACTCATCATAGGCATCAACTTTCCATATTTCCTGCATCTCATATTCCAGGATTCCCTGAAACCCCAAAAATCTGTCTATCCCAGGCTTAAACTATCTTACAATCCACAACTATCTAAGGTTCTAACATCTTAAGAATCGCAACCCACCCACTGTAAATGTTCATCATTTGTGGAGGTACCACACAGAACAGAATGAGTGGGCAAACATGTGGCAGATGCAGTACAACATGGCTAAATGTGAAGTTGCACACCTTGGTGTGAAAAAGAAAAGAAATGTTATTTAAATGGTGATATATTGGCAAGTGCACATGTACAAAAGGATCTAGGTGTCCCTGCACACCAGCTATTGAAAGCAGACAGGCAAGCGCAACAAGCAATTAGGACGGTGAATAGTACATTGGCCTTCATTGAAAGAGGATTGGAATTCAGATGCAAGATTATCTTATTGCCTTGGTTAGACCACACCTGGAACACTGCATGCAGTTCTGATCTCCCTACCTAAGAAAGGCTACACTTGCCAGAACAAAGTGCAGTAAAGATTCATAGGCTATAAGCCGGGATGGCAGAACTGTCTGAAGAGATGAGATTGTGGGTCTGCAGATACTGAATTAGAAAGATGAGAAAAGGATCTGATCGAAGCAAAATTCTAACTGGAACACACGGACTAGTTGCAAGAACAATGCTTTCCCTGATTGGCGCATCTAGAACAAGGCACACAGTCTTAAGACATGTGGTAGACCATTTCGGACTGATATGAAGAAATATTTCTTCACTCAAAGGATTGTGAACCTGTGGAATTCTCCAAGAGGAGGCCAAGTAACTAAATATATTCAAGAAAAGATAACCTTAAGATTTTAAAAGGGATATGGGAGAAAGTGGAATTGAGATAGAGAACCAGCCACAATCATATTGAACACCAGAGCAGGCTCAAAAGGGATGAAAACTCCTACTTATAATTCAGAAGTCCAAGCATACTTCATCTATTAGTTCTGCTGTATGTATCTTACTAATTATTCCCTCAAAAAACTCAATATTTTAAACAGGACTTCCCTTTTATAAAACCATGTTGACGTTGTCGAATACTACAAGTTTCTAAGCACATTGTTTAGACTTCCTTCATAGATACTAACACTTTTGTAATGACTAATGTCAGACTAACTTACCTACAGAATTTCTATATTCTTCTTTAGTGAATAGCTGTTTTATACTTCCTAGCTTCCAGTGTAGCAAGACTTGAAACAAACACTCAAATAATTTTCCCCTTTGTAACCTGGGACTAAACAAATTGCTATTTGAGGTGTGCGGATGCTTCAGATATGCATGTGATAGAAATGGTAATATTTAAAATTTATTTTTGAAAAGTGACAAGCACCGGCATTGTGCTTTGCACAACATCCAGCGTTTTACAATCAAGTATTACTGAAGTGTGATCAGTTTTGAAACGAAAGAGCCCAACAGCAAATTTACAATATAGCAAGTTCCCATAAATTGGCCAAGGTTCTGGGTGTAACTTTCCTGCTGTTCTTCAAACTTACTGAACATTTTAGGTCACCTTAGATAGCAGACATAACCATGATTAAAAACCATTATACAAAAGATTGTCTCCTCCAATAATGCCAAACTTAGTCAGTAACGCATTGGAGTAGAAGCTTACATTGTATGACCAAGTCTCAAAAACAAATGTTAAAACTAAAAAAAAAGTGGTGACACAGAAACAAGAGCACAATTGTTTGGAGAAATGCCTAAAAGGTGAAGCAAAAGTCATGAAAAATGGAGTAATCAAAAAAGGGACAAATCCTACATACTGGATTACCAGCATGGCAATGAAATAACCTGGAAAACTGAGCCAATGCATTGAACCAAATGATATTAACAAAGCTTTGAAGGGATCTCACTACCCCATGTTAACCACTCATGAAAGTTTGTCACAACCTTCAAGGCAAAATGTGTTTACTATTGTTCATTCAAAGGATCGTTGCTGATAAATGAAGCAGGATAAAGAAACAGTTTTTAAACTATATTCTGGATTCAGTTTGGGAGATATAGATAGTTACACATGCCATTTGACATTTTCACTGATCCAGAAGAGTACAATGCAGGCAGCATGAAATAGTCAGTGACATTGCCAGGAGTGGAAGCTATTGTGAAGATCTGCTGAAGATCTCGATGCCCCCAAGAGTGAACCCTTGGTTCCACGATCGGTCAAATAATCAACAGGAATGCAGTCTGTTTCAGCAAGCTTTGCAGTATATTCTCGACGCCAAGCACAGGTTTGTCCAGCAACACAGAGGTTAACAGCTCCTGTGTTCCTTGAGCAACTGCATAAATTCACTTAGAATAAGGCAATTTTTAATATGTTTCTTAAGAAATAGTACAGCCTTAATTACAGAATAAAGCCAATAAAATGTGATAAATGACATAATGGACAGCAGGTTAACCAAATGATATTTTCTGGAAAACAAAGTTGTTTACTACATAGTCATCTCTTCCCACCTGTATTTCAAGGTTAACAAAAATAGTTAGTAACGTCCTATCTAGCTTAGTTAATTTCATGCTGTGAAGGGTCCATTGTTCTGCTTTACCTTTAATTCAGTTAGCTCAGCAATACAGGAATGCAGCCTGAAGCCATTTTAAACAGTGTTAATTTGCAAGCCAAAGCCATTTTGTTATGTTACTTTGTATTAAGAAGCCATTTTGTGGTTAATAAAAGCATGCATAAAAATGACTATTCCTGACAACTGTCTAATTCCAGATTTTAGATCCTCACTGCTTGTCAATGAATGTGGAAACACGATAGAAGCAGCAGGACAGTCCACAATTAGAATCTATATGATTGCTAAAGAGCTCGCCAGATGAATCTGATGCTGAACAAAAAAATATTGCAACTGAAGGTGCCTAAATTATACGGACAATAAAAGAACTTCACCCAGATTCCCCCAACAAGATGAGAGTTGTATTAGATATGCAGCAATTCAATAAATGTGAAATCAGTGCAATCAGAAATCAATTTGTTGGGTCCATGAACTAGGAAAGTTCTTGCCTAATTTATTAGAGTGAACATCTATGCAAGCTTACCATAGCGGTACTTAAGTGTGGAACAGAAGTAGCTTTCACTGGAGTCAACAATAAATCAACATGCTATGAAAATCACCAACCTAATAGGGAGTTTATACCCAAAAGACAAGAGTCCTGTTCTGACTAACCATGAACAATGGGAAAAACATTCCATAAGGAAGGAACAGTACTCCAAGAAAGAGTAGACACTAAACAAACTGGCAACAATTTGCATGCATGTCATCAAAAGACCTTTAGAGATAATGGAGGAAATGCATATACATATGAAAGTGGCACAGACTAGAATTATTATAGTTTTGCTCACAACTGATATTTTTTCGTGGTGTCAATGCATATATTGAGTAACTTGCAACCTCAAAAAACATATCTTTTTTTCTGTAATCATATGAGGATGTTTGGCAATATGCATTTGAACATAAATGTACTAGGTGAAAGTGAGGACTGCAGATGCTGGAGATCAGAGTCAAGATTAGAGTGGTGCTGGAAAAGCACAGCAGGTCAGGCAGCATACGAGGAACAGGAAAATCGAAGTTTAGGGCAAAAGCCCTTCATCAGGGATGAATGTTATGTATATGCATTTTGTAATAATATTCATTCCTGATGAAGGGCTTTTGCCCGAAACATAGATTCTCCTGCTCCTCGGAAGCTACCTGACCTGCTGTGCTTTTCCAGGATCACTCTATACATAAATGTAATGTCTGGCTTGCTGTAGCTTTGTGACCTCCATCTCTGTTATATTGCTTTCACTTTAGAATGAGCTACCCTTAAGTATGTTACATGAAATAGCAATCATCTGATATTTGCCCACATTTAGCATTTTCTGTCCTTAAAGGTGATGGATCATTTTTCTTGAGCAGAAATAAGGAACACCTTAAACCAATACTTCTATCATTTTGAAGTTGTTTCTTATTTGTTTGACCTCCCTATAGTTAAAATGGATTATCAAGATAAATATATTGTATTGCAGCTGAATTTTAAAGATAATAGATCTTTGGACCATTTCCACAGAATAATGGTGTAGCAGTGTGTTTTCCAATTCAATATCAATAAAAACAGGATAATAAAACTTCCTGCTTTTAAGAACTTGAAAATACATTGTAAAAGGTTCTCTGTCCCTGAAGGACTTGTCAATTTCTAGACTCTACCCAAGCTACTAAAGTCAAATAATGCAAATCTGAACCTTTTGCACAGTAGATCCAAGAATCAGCCACCCTGAGAAACCCAAAAACATTTTGTACACAGCATTCTCCATGTACCTCCAAACAACTGCACACAATTTAGTATATCACACTGTAGTAATTCAATTACAGTACTTCCATACACTCGCTTGGACTCAACAAGCTGATGTATTAAAATATAGACTCGCTTGGGCATTCTGGAGTTTTATCCATACCGTTTTATTTCCTGTCAGTTTGGCTGCTGATCCAAAATCTGCCAGTTTAATATGTCCTGTTCGATCAATTAGGATATTCTCAGGTTTGATATCTCTGGGAAGAGAAAGAAAAATATCATTAGTAAAAACACCATGTGCAGTTTAGGAATTATTAATGGACAATTCCACACTTCCACATAAAAGTACTAGTTTGCTAATTGATAGCTTTGAGTAAAAAGTGAGGTCTGCAGATGCTGGAGATCAGAGCTGAAAATGCGTTGCTGGTTAAAGCACAGCAGGTCAGGCAGCATCCAAGGAACAGGAAATTCGACGTTTCGGGCCAGAGCTCCTGATGAAGGGCTCTGGCCCGAAACGTCGAATTTCCTGTTCCTTGGATGCTGCCTAACCTGCTGTGCTTTAACCAGCAACACATTTTCAGCAGTAATTGATAGCTTTCCCAACTCACTAGCAGTATAAAGCTCTAAGCCGCATTCTAGCACCTGATCATAGCCAGGCCAGTTACTGAGGAAGTGCTGCATTGTTAGTGATGTTGCTCTTCTAAAACATACATCACCATAAATTTAACAATAAGAGTACTGAAACAATAGTCTGTTCCACAGTTAATGAAGAGGAGGTACAAGAGGAGATTACTGTATCATCATTTTGAGATGCAGAAATCTGAGATGCTGTAAATTGAAACAGCAACCATTTCTAACTGATAAGCCCACAGGCTCTCTAAGTGTGGCAAGACACTGCTCCCTATAGCAAGCTCATCTAACCTGGAATTGGATCCAATTAACTCAAAATACAATCCTTAGAGGAAGCTATACTCTACTCCAATTTATCTACATTAACCAGGCTCATCAATTGTGCAATATTAACATGATCTCAAAATTGGTCTCTCAGGTTATCTCCAGATAAAGCACATGGTTATCTTTCAATGCTGCTGCCTTATTAAATACAGTCATCACAGGATTTCAATTAAAAGGAATCCACTTATACAATGCTTGTTGGAGTTAGCTTTATTTTATTCTGTGTTCTCCACTAACAAAGCCAACGAACAGAACACCCTAGTATTAATATATTGGCACACTGATTTATGGTCTGCCTTATACAATGCAATTTTGATTATCCAAAAGTATTTTGTTCATGTCAAGCAATTTTTTGAAGGAGTAAAATCCTTTATGTGCACAATAATCATAAAAATTATATATCAGTGGCTTTGATTATACTATACTAGAAGTGGTTCTGTAACACATTGGTTGCATTCTTGTGCAACCCTGTGTTATAGAAAAATTGTGCTTTAGAAAGAGCACTTAATGCGTTGGCGATGTAATCATGTTACAGCCAACAAACGTTTTAAAAATTCAGGCAATAGAAATAGTGCCCTCAATTCGTCAATTGCGTTACAGCAAATTCACGTTAATGAAATGCACGTTATTGCAGAATGGCCTGTACGTCAGTAATGTTATTCTTCACTTAAAAACACAGAAAAATAAAGGTAATAGTAGGTAAGTAATTCTGATTGTACTACATGCCAAATCAGTGAGCAAGTGTGGGCAACTGATAGCCATATTATTTGGGACAGTACTTAGTGGTCCTGAGAGCATTGCTCACAATTTGGTAAAAGTAAAAAATATTGCAAATGTTGGATAACAAAGAAAGGAGTAGCCTCGGGGGCAACAGGATGTACCACAATAGGACATAGTATTTATCATTGGAACAGTGGCAAGTGTGATGAAGATTACTAATATCTGGGCGTTTCGATTCTAAAATAGAGGTAATTGGTTCTGTGGATGTGACCTCTTTTTTAATAAAAAGGTCAAAGTGATTTTGAACATGGTTCAAAATAGCATTTTCAAGAAAGCATGCTACTTGACTAAGCGATGAACTAAGTGTAGGTATCTGGTGAGATAACTGAAGTGTTTACAAAATTTAGCTTTTACCACCTACAAAAAGAGAGACCAGGGCCAGAAACAGGATCAGTTGAGAAGTAGAGATCCATATCAGCAGTGCTTAATTTGAGAGTTTAAGACCAGAGTTAGAAAGAAGTGTTAAGCTGTTTTAGCAGTCTAAGTAGACATGACTAGAAGTCAATGTTGCAACCAGTTCCTGAGAGAGTTTCCTGAAGTCATTACTGTTCCAGACAGGATACTCCAAATTATTAAGCTTCCGGGTGAGAAGAAATATAATGGCTCCCTTTGGATAGTTAGTTTCTTCCTTGAGTTGGTCAGAACAAAGTTAATTTGAAAAAACAGTTCCCCCCTTCTGGATGCCTTTTTTCTCCTCAGACCAAGCTAACTGAGATTTTAGAAGAAGCCAATTTAACCAGTCTTTTTTGAGTTAATGGGAGAGAGAGTTTATTAGTTAATGATTGTAAGAATAAACAATAACATATCATCAGAAATGAGGAGTCAGAGAAAGATAAACAAGATAAAAGAAATATGGATCAGTATTCATGGATCATGCATGAAGAGCATGTGCAGGATTGTTGAGTTAAGTAGTTAACTTTGGAGATTCTTGATTTTGCAGGTTGGTTGAAATTCTTTCGTCCTTGCTTTCTTTTAGATTCACTACAGTTTGGAAACAGACAATTCGGCCCCAACAATCCACACCAACCCTCCATAGAATTACCCACCCACTTCCCTTTGACTAATGCGCCTGACACTACTGGCACATCGCTGGATTGTGGGAGGAAACCGGAGCACCCAGAGGAAACCCACGCAGACACAGAGAATGTGCAAACTCCATGCAGACAGTTGCCAGAGTCTGGAATTGAACGGAGGTCCCTGGCACTGAGAGACTGCAGTACTAACCACCGAGCCACCGTACTGCCCTAGTGATGGTGTTTGGCTGGCAGCACCAGAGTGTAAAAGTCCTGTGTTCTTTTCACAGCTTGCTGGTTTCTTGAAGTAAACAGAGTAGAGTACACATACATACCTCAGCTCACTAGGAAACCTTAAGACCATAAGACATAGGAGTGGAAGTAAGGCCATTTGGCCCATCGAGTCCACTCCGCCATTCAATCATGGCTGATGGACATTTCAACTCCACTTACCCGCATTCTCCCCGTAGCCCTTAATTCCTCGAGACAACAAGAATCTATCGATCTCTGCCTTGAAGACATTTAGTGTCCCGGCCTCCACTGCACTCTGCGGCAATGAATTCCACAGGCCCACCACTCTCTGGCTGAAGAAATGTCTCCGCATTTCTGTTCTGAATTTACCCCCTCTAATTTTAAGGCTGTGTCCACGGGTCCTAGTCTCCTCGCCTAACGGAAACAACTTCCTAGCGTCCACCCTTTCCAAGCCATGTATTATCTTGTAAGTCTCTATTAAGTCTCCCCTTAATCTTCTAAACTCCAATAAATACAATCCCAGGATCCTCAGCCGTTCCTCATATGTTAGACCAACCATTCCAGGGATCATCCGTGTGGATCTCCGCTGGACACGTTCCAGTGCCAGTATGCCCTTCCTGAGGTGTGGGGACCAAAACTGGACACAGTACTCCAAATGGAGCCTAACCAGAGCTTTATAAAGTCTCAGTAGCACAACGGTGCTTTTATATTCCAACCCTCTTGAGATAAGTGACAACATTGCATTCGCTTTCTTAATCACGGACACAACCTGCATGTTTACCTTTAGAGAATCCTCGACTAGCACTCCCAGATCCCTTTGTACTTTGGCTTTACAAATTTTCTCACCGTTTAGTAAGTAGTCTATGCTTTTTTTTTGCCAAAGTGCAAGACCTCGCACTTGCTCACGTTGAATTCCATCAGCCATTTCCTGGACCACTCTCCCAAACTGTCTAGATCCTTCTGCAGCCTCCCCACTTCCTCAGTACTACCTGCCTGTCCACCTAACTTCGTATCATCTGCAAACTTCACCAGAATGCCCCCAGTCCCTTCATCCAGATCATTAATATATAATGTGAACAGCTGCGGCCGCAACACTGAACCCTGCGGGACACCGCTCATCACTGGCTGTCATTCCGAAAAAGAACAATTTATCCCAACTCTCTGCCTACTGTCAGACAGCCAATCCTCAATCCATCCCAGTAGCTCACCTTGAACACCACGGGCCCTCACCTTGCTCAGCAGCCTCCCATGTGGCACCTTTTCAAAGGCCTTTTGGAAGTCGAGATAGACCACATCCACTGGGTTTCCCTGGTCTAACCTACTTGTCACCTCTTCAAAGAATTCCAACAGGTTTGTCAGGCATGACTTCCCCTTACTAAATCCATATTGACTTGTTCTAATCAGACTCTGCTTTTCTAAGAATTTAGAAACCTCATCCTTAATGATGGATTCTAGAATTTTACCAACAA
Organism: Hemiscyllium ocellatum; assembly: GCF_020745735.1. Taxonomy (NCBI): domain Eukaryota; kingdom Metazoa; phylum Chordata; class Chondrichthyes; order Orectolobiformes; family Hemiscylliidae; genus Hemiscyllium; species Hemiscyllium ocellatum. Next base: position 45,935,710 of record NC_083424.1, read on the forward strand.
CCGAGGTTAGGCTAATTGGCCTATAATTTTCCATCTTTTGTCTTGATCCTTTCTTGAACAAGGGGGTTACTACAGCGATCTTCCAATCATCCGGGACTTTCCCTGACTCCAGTGACTCTTGAAAGATCTCAACCAATGCCTCTGCTATTTCCTCAACCACCTCTCTCAGAACTCTAGGGTGTATTCCATCGGGGCCAGGAGATTTATCAATTTTAAGACTTTTTAGCTTTTCTAGCACTATCTCTTTTGTAATGGCAACCATACTCAACTCAGCCCCCTGACTCCCTTTAATTGATGGGATATTACTCATGTCTTCCACTGTGAAGACTGACGCAAAGTACTGGTTAAGTTCACCTGCTATTTCCTTATCTCCCATCCCTTCTTCCAGTAGTGCACATAGACACGAATTGAACTGGCTTTTAACCCTGTTCCTATGGTTTCTTGAAAAAGGAGAAGACACAAAACATGCCTCTCACCTAGTCTGCTGAAAATTCCCCATCATGTTCATAATCTGAGAGAACTCCCAACACATTAAAGTTCAATTTGTAATGCAATTCTTGTGTCCATTGCTTTAAAGCTTTCATGACACATTATCAGTGTGACATTCCAGGAACACTCTCTCCATCTCCAGACAGCTTTAAATTTACACCTGCAGTCATTTATCTGGCTAGAGCAGTCTTCTTTTAAAAAGCATGTGTTTGAATTAAAAGTTCAATATATTCACAGATGATCTGGGTTATGATCCATAGTCATTACACTGGTGAGGAAAGGTCAATAAGTTACCCTGCTTAAAAGTTTTTGGGAGACAGAGAGAATCACATTTGGAAAATGTAAAGAAAGTCATTGAAAGCAAATGTTTGCAACTTTATTAGCTCAGTAAGTAATTACAAATGAAGGTAGGAGTGATGCTTCATTTGGGTTGAATGTCTGTGAATGATATTGCTGGGAACAAAAAAAAAGTGTTGCATCTTTCTTTTTGCTATTTTTAATTAGATCGCATATACATATTATTACAACAAAATAGAATTGTTTTCTCAAAAGTACATTGTCAGCCTTATACAAATATGTTCAGCCACTGACCACTACAGTAACCAAAATTGGAAAAGCAGCCTATTTCATTGGCATGCCAATCATTTTCAACAGTCACTTCCTCCCTAGGCTTCAACAGTGGCAGTACTGTGCAACAGGTCCAAGGCACACTATAGTAACTCACCAACATTAGACATTCCAGATTTTTAAAAATTGAATTCAAATTCCACTATCCGTTGTGGCAGGATTCAAATCTGGGTCCCCAGAACATTACTTGGATCTCTGGATTAACAGTTCAGCAATAATACAACAAGACAATTACCTCAGACGACAACTTATTAAACAATAATATTTTAAGCACATATTAACAATATGGAAATATATTATAACTTAAATAGTTCTACAGTCCATCAGAACAAAATAGGATTCTGTGAATGGAACAGAGCTGAAATAATTTTAAAAGAAGAAGGTGCTCAGTTATGCAGAACAAATATCACAACAACATGGGAAGATAATACCTACTACAGTACTCTGAATCATAGAGAATCAAAAATAACCACAAAAAATGAAGTGCATGGGAACACAAGATGTTATGGTTTGTAATATAAAAAGCACTTCAACAATTTATACTCCCCTCACAGCCACACATCATCTGCTCTATTATCACCTTGGAAATGTCTTAGGCTATTCTTACTACAGTAAACATTTATATTAAAGAAAGTCAGTAGTTATCATCTTTCTGAATTGTTTGCTCAAAAGGAACCATAAACCATAGTCACCTTGTAGAAAGGGTGTATACTAGAATGCTCCACACAAAAGCCCTCATTTTCATTGCCTTAAAAAGAAAATTTTTCCCAATTCACTCAACAAAAATAACAGATCTCAAATCCAGTTGGTACAAGGTACTAAAGATTACAGTCATATTGCAAATAAAGGACCAGCAACAGAAACATAGGTCAACAGTCATCTAGTAGCACTGTTCATTTTTCACAAGGGTTTGTCGCGAACAACATATTTTTGTCTTGAAATATAAAATGGAATTAGTTAATTTAATTCTGTCACAGTACTGGAGGAGTTAACTTCAATTTCACTCACAATGCAATATTCTAGCTGATTTGGAAATAGTAACCAATGGTCTTATTTCACAACACCCATTCTAGCCTCTCAATTCAAATGCAAACTCTGGGCATTTTTTTTGAAAATGTATTTGATAGGTGTCATTTGGTTAAATTAACAATTTTTCTTAGATTCATGAAGTTTTGGAAATTGTTCCAGTTATTTAAAATCAGCATAAAAATGTGTTGCTGGAAAAGCGCAGCACGTCAGGCAGCATCAAAGGAGCAAGAGAATCGACGTTTTGGGCATAAGCCCTTCTTCAGCATGTTTTGCTTTTTGAAAATAAAAAGCATGCGTTCTATCAAAGGCAGTTAATTTAGCCAGACAACTTATATAGTTGGTAAGAAAAAGACCATGTATAAAAGTTAATTATAGGATAGACGTGCAAAGCAATTATTACTTCCCATTACAAAGAACAGATAAACTAATAAAGAAAACTACTCTTAACGAGTGAGATTGTACTTCTATTTGCTGGTTTAATTACTATTACAAGTAAAGAACCTCTACGTGAAAAGCAATGTCTGAAAACCAGACATATTTATAAACTTCCATGCAATTTTAATTAAGTATTTCCTTTCAAAATCCTGGAAAATTTGGTTAGGTGCTACATTTGTGCAGTAAAGCTCCAGACTAGTTCCCAGCTTTGTCACTTCATGTGCTGCACTATCCTGCTCTATGATCCACTTGACCTAAACTTCTCATTGTTTGATCAACAGTCTCATTCCCAATGCTAGAAAATTTGAAGTGCTATATTTGTTATTCAGTTTAAGAAGTTAAAATCTGAGGCATTATTCACAGGTGGCACTGTGCCACCTTGTTTAGTTCTTTGCAAGAAATATCCCTTGAAAAGGAGATTCAGTTTGTTTTAGTTCATCTTCGGACGAGCTAACAACCTGCACACTAGTGCCATTTCTTTTCTACTAGCTGAGAATGCAGGATGCCTTACAGATGCTTACCGATGAACATAGCCCATTTCGTGAACACTATGAATAGCCAGAACTAATTCGGCCAGATAGAATTGAGCCATACTCTCATCAAACTGATCATCATAACGATTCAGGAGTGCCAACAGGTCCCCCCCTGGCTGGTATTCCATTACCTAAAAGCAAAAGAAAAGTCATTTTAATATATATTCTACAACTCAATGTGCAGCATTTAACATATATTCTGTATAGCATGTAACTTTTAATATAATAGACTTCCATGAATCCAAGCTTGGAAAGAAATAAATACATATATTTCAATATCAAGTGAGAAGGGTCATGGAGGGGAACTGCGTAGTCTTGGCACAGGTACTCCTCAATTAACACAATTTTTGTTTTACTACCCATCATTCCAAAAATGCACACCTGATTGGTAATAACTTACACAATTCCCAGCAACTACCTCCACTCACCATTATTCCTAAGCATTTTAGCCATCTAAGCTAAAAAACGCTGGCAAAGAAAAGGAGAAAATCTATTCCAAAGTTAAATTGGATACACTTTCGAAATTTGAGTATTGCAAGCGAAACATGGATATCCAGAGACCTTTGGGTCTTACCGATTCAACCTTGTGCACAATTCAAATGTACTGCTGATAAACGAAAGCAAGTGGCAAAATCATAAACCAAATTGGTCAAGCACATCTAAGGAAATAGAAGATTTACATGAGTTTCTACAGTAATCTGTTTTGAAATAATGTGGTTTCCCTTAACAGGCTATTTTCAAGAACTTAATTACCATGTTAAATTGATAATTACCTGGAATTTCTTATCAAGGAAGCTGACAGCATACCTGGAGCTATACTTGAGCAAATTGTAAAGACAAAACGGATAAAATTGAAATAAACACATTTCCAGTGAGAAAACAAAATTTGGTTGGTTTAGTCTAAATCAAATACCTTTTGAGATTTAAGATTCAACAAAGAGGAGCTGAGCAATTCTCCAGTGTACCAGATTGCCAGTGTCTGCCTACCTCTGGGCCAGAAAATCTAAGATCAAGTTCCACCTACTCCAGAAGTGAGTTATAGCACATCTGAGTAAGCTGAATAAAAATATTTACAAGGTAGTAAGTACCTACTCCAAAAGGAAAAATGTTCTCAACTATAGCCATTGGTTTTTAAACAGTTCAGTATTAGTTTGACCCATCTATCAAGTAAGGTCCATCTGCAAATCAACCTCCAAATAATTAGACTACCGATTTGCCTAGGATTTAGAAAAGATCAGCACCCAACTATCTATGTGACTAGGTATCTCAGGTCCTTTAAAATCAATATATTCTTTTGCTTTCCATCAGACCTGATAAAGCCAACAGACCAAGTCTATTTCCAAAATATGTCAGTTGTCCTGTCAGAGCTGGAGTGACAGTAAGGGGAGTGTTTTGACTATCAGGGCAACTACTGAGTGAAAATGTAGACGAAGCCCAAATTCTCTAAGTGCATAGATATCACACACAAGTGATTATTTGCTATTTCAGTTCCCCGCAATCAGAGGCAGACAGTGTCACGCTGCATTGAGCAACAGGGTCAAGCTGGAAAAGTATAAACTTTTATGCTTCAGGAGGAGGCATTTGTGCTGAGCAAGTACTCCAGTTTTCTGCAAGTAGTTTAATAAATGGAGCAATTATGCCAAGTTGCAATGCATCCAGTTCCAAATTAGAGCTTTTGGACAATCAAGCTTTTTGAGTTCACATTGATAAATGACAGATACAGCTTTCCCACTATTACTTCAACAACTAGGCACAATTTTTTTTGAAAAAGTGAAAAATAGTAGTAATACTTTCAATTTAAATGGGAAATTTACTGCATATTTAAGATATTTGTAAATAGATCCGCTGCATTACTATCCGTTTGCACATTCTCCCTGTGTTTGTGTGGGTTTCCTCCCATAGTCCAAAGAAATGCAGGCTAGGTGGATTGGCCATGGGAAATGCAGAGTTACAGGGATAGGGTAGGTGGTGGGGCTGGATAGAATGCTCCTCTAAGTGGTCAGTGGACTCAAAGGGCCAAATGGCCTGTTGAGATTCTGCGATTCTAAATATAAAATAAACCTGCCAAGAGAACCAGAATCTCTTTAGACACCAGTGTCCAGATATGTTGAGAAAGTTAATCATTTGCATGTAGATCTTGTACTGACATTTTTGTCCCCAAGAAACCCAATCACTCCATCCATCCACTCTATCTTGTGGCTTGGTGCTATTGTTGCTCCTCTTATCATTCATCAAGAGGTGCAAAACAGAACTGAATAAGTTTTTCCCATGCTCTGTTGAAGGCTGGTAATACAGAATTTTTACTGCATGCCAGGTATTTGAAGTGACTTCAAAGAACTTGGAAATCACCTGCTAATTGACCCTGGAACATTACTGACAACTGTGCAAATAGGTCTCCTGGCTGTTCAAGCCAAACCGAAACGATTAAATAGACACTTAATTGCTTGTTTGCATAACTTAGTTACCCAAAAGCAGTTCTCTGCTTCATTGCAAACAATCAAGATGAAACTTGGAGGACAGGATTAATGTCAAGATCGAGACCCAATGTCATCTTTAGGGGAGTTAGCTCCATGATGCATCCAATCTACTTGCCTGTGAGCACTCTCCCCTTAGAGACTGAATGCATGCCAAGTCAGTGTAAATTGTGCATTAATTGGCTGTTTAATTGTTTCCTGTTGATAAGTATTAACTGAGGATTCACTTGTACTCCTTTGTGGCACTGTGGAAGTGTCTCTATTCCTTGATCGGGAGGGCTGGGCTTAAGTCCCACCCGCTCCAGAGGTATATAATAACATCTCTGAATAGATTGATTAGAAAAATACATTTAAAAAGAAAGTATGATTAGAAGTGTCAACCTTTGGAAAACCTTGTATTCCTTGGTATTAGGCTTTTGTAGTACTGTGGTAGTGCCCCTACCCGTCGGCCGGGAGGATTGGATTCAAGACCTGTCCTCTCCAGAGGGGTGTTTAAACACCTCTGAACGGCTTGATTAGAAAAATATGTTTAACAAAATAAAAGGTATGAGCTGGAGATTCACTTGTACTCCTTGGTATTAAGACTTTTGTGGTGCAATGGTTGTGTCCCTACCTCAAATCCAAGGAGCCCAGCCTCAATTCCCACCTACTCCAGTGGAGAGTAATAACATCTCCGAACACGTTTATAGAAAATATTCAATTCCTACCTGCATTAGAAGTACAGTAAATTATAACATATCTAAATGGATTGATTAAAAACAAAAAAAGTAGTGTCCAACTGACTTGGATCCTGCAGTCATGAAACCCCAGAGATCATGAAGAGATAGTCCAATTGAACTTACATTCAGGTGGAGAGTTGTAAGCTAAAAAATTCTTATAGTCTTTTGTTAGGGCTCTTGTGGCACAGTGGTAGTCTCCCTACTTACAAGGCAGGAGTCCTGGGTTCAAGTCCCCCCTGCTTCAGAGGTGTGTAATAATACATCAGAACAAGTTGATTGAAAAAGATCTTGTACTTGTTTGTGTTGGTGCAGACTGAAACAGTATTTGTTGAGTTTGGAAATGCATGTTTGTAATTATTCATGAAGTAAAAGCTTAAGAATGTCAATTCTTCAGGGTTGACTATTTAAGGTGCAGTCAGTAGGTTTTGGAATAACCAATTATTTTATCAGAATTGAATAGATCAGCATTGTGATTTCATTCCCATAGTGGACAACGTATCAAAGTAGTGTCCCTACCACTAGATCAGGGGCAATGGGTTCAATTCCCACAATACTGGAGATATGTAATAACACCTTTGAACAGATTGATTTGAAAATATTTACAGCCAACCAATGACAAGTTAGGAAAAAAATCAGAATTGCTTAAACAGATATTACCTGTTGGAAATGAACAACAACACTTAAATTCCCTCTCTCTCACCATCCTCATAGAACGAAATCAAGCATTTGAAAATCAAACAGACCCTACAATGCTATACAAATACATACATGCAATGATTCAAAGATCACCAGTGACATCCCCTGGTAGAAAACAGGTGTTACTTTCCTCTTTGAGAAAAATATGCAGGTTCATGGTAAAGCAATAGTGCTCATTTGTTGATACAAATATCTCACATTATTTCAGCAACTTTATTTATACAGACCCATAATGTCTTCATTGCCCTGTTTAAATAACATGTGGCTGAAATAACTGCATAGAGGCTGGTATCCTGTCACCAAGTCAGTCATTTCTTATACTTGCACAGTACCCTGACTATGGCCAGCCAGCTTAGAGTCAGTTCCTGAAGTGAGGAGACTGAATCCCCTGTTTATATTCATCAGCCTGGGCTCCCTGATTGACTCAAGTTAACACCAATTAAGGATCTCATAGTTAATAAGATCACCTGGTTCCAATCACTATATCCCTCCTCCCCTAACTCTGTGGATGAAGACCTGGTCTTTCTCAGGTAGCTTCACCTTTGACATTCCACAGGTTCCTCTGATTCGGACTCTGACACAGGTTGTACGTACCAGACCGTACTATCTTGGGAGGGTTTCCTCCTCTTCTTCCAGCAGTAACGGTATCAAAACTACATCCACCTCGGACTCAGGTTTCCTCAACACTAGAGAGAGGGTGAGATCCCAGTTTCTGACAGGCCTTCTGGCTTTTCTGAGAGGGCAAGATGTTTTTCTCTGCTCCGTTTGCAAGGTAACACGTTTGTTCAGGACTGCCCTACGTACCTGAGCTTTGCCGGTCACTGGACCTGACCTCATGACAACCTCACCTCTTACCCATACAGGGCCATTTCCATGGCCACCAAACTTTGTCTCCTGAAGTAAACAGTGTCTCTCACTTAGAGGAAGCACGTGGTGACAGTTTGGCACAGGAAAAGCTCAGCAGGTCAGCAGCATTCGAGGAGCAGATGAATTGACATTTCGGGCATGAGGTCTTCTTCAGGAACGATCTGTATCTGCAGTCCTCACTTTCTCCTAGAGGAAGCAGGTGGCCAATATTGGTGTACCTTCTACTGTTCCTCTATCCCCACCCCAGGTCTGAGGTTATCAGGTTTAACCTGGTGTTGAGTCTTCTCCCATTAGCAACTCTTCCAGAACTACCCCTGTAGCTGTGTGAGGGATGGTCCTGCAATTGAACAGGAACTGGGACAGTTTGGTATCAAGTAAAGCTGTAAGCGGTTTCTTTAAGCTTGCCTTCCAACGTTTGGACCGCTCTTTCCACCAGACCATTGGAGTTGGTGGTACAGAGCTGTCGGAACATGCCAAATGCTATTTAACTTTAGGAAATACTCGAATTCCCTGCAGGAAAACGACATCCTACAAACCGTGACCACTATGTCCAAGAATCCATGTATCAGAAACAATGTTCGCACCTTTTCAATCATCAGAGTTTGCTGAGTGAACTCTATGCACGTCCAACCACTTTGAATGGGTATCCACAATGACCAGGAACATTGTGCACATGAAAGGACCAGCATGGCCAACATGTTACCGAGTCTAGGAATTACACAGCCATTCCCATGAACGTGGGGTGCCACCAGTGCAAATTCTTGGCCTTGCTAGCACTCTGGGCACTGGCCCACCAATGTCAGCATCCAAACCTCGCCACCAGACACAGCTTCTTGTCAACATTTTCATTTTGGAAATACCTGGATGGTCTTGGAGGAGTTCAGGCAATATCTGGGGGTGACCTTTACTCGGGACAATCACTCTTGCTCCCATTGTAATACGGAGGAAGTGAGGACTGCAGATGCTGGAGATCAGAGCTGAAAATGTGTTGCTGGAAAAGCGCAGCAGGTCAGGCAGCATCCAAGGAGCAGGAGAGTCGACGTTTTGGGCAGGAGCCCTTCTTCAGGAATTCCTGAAGAAGGGCTCATGCCCGAAACGTCGATTCTCCTGCTCCCTGGATGCTCCTTGACCTGCTGTGCTTTTCCAACAACACATTTTCAGCTCCCATTGTAATACGCCGATCTCAATGGTGATCTGATCTCACTGGGTCCAGAAAGGTTTCAATCTTGGTTGTGATGGCCCTTCTATTCCCCCCATTAACTCCAGCTGTTTTATCTTTGTCAGGACAGAATCCTTTTGTATCCACTATCGAATATTGTCAGCAGTGACTGGAAGGGTGTCCAGAAAGTTTAAAACTAGAATGGACTCTTCCAAGGGAGGTACCACCAGTGGAGTGTCTGCCAGTGGGAGGTGGCACAAGGCATCCACATTAGCCACTTGGCTTCCTGGTCAACATGGAAAGTGGCTTTGGCCCCTTTGATAGTCCCAAGTCCTTCATTAGGGCTTCATTGAGACATCCATTTTCTAAATGAAAATTATTGAGCCAATCAAGGTGAATCTTTCTTAACGAGCTTGGACCTAAGCTTCTTAGTACCATCAGTGGGAACTGCACCAACTGCTTCTCATAGGAGACTGGAACCAAGATCATACCCTTAAATCTATAATGGCTCCCAGTGTACATTCTCAGTCTAGCCAAGGACTTGCACAACCTTGTAAAAGACAGGTTCTCCAACCACAAATACAGCTGCTCCAGTAATGACTTCCATGAGAACTCGGTGACCAATTAACCAAACATTAATTTAACTGTTTCAACCCACAAGTAGGTGGGCTTTCCACAGTGTGCACTTTCCTGGATATCAGCCTACAAAATTTCTTACTGAGGTCAGGCCTCATAAGACTCCTTTGTGGTCTCTAGTCTGCATAACAACAGCAACTACAATGGTTTGCCGGCCCAGATCCTGAAAAACCTTTTAGCCATTTGGCCGAGGCTCAGCTTCGTTGTGAGGTTTTGCTACGGACTGGCCTGGGGGGCCCTCTGCTCAGGATATGCCTTTGGCCTTCACTTGTGTGGTGTTCCCACTCCAGCTATGCCTGTCTCTTTGTCGGCTGCAACGAACAGTCTATCTTCCACAGTTACACCAGCGTCATTCCCCACCTTTTCCTCCGCAACATTGATGACTACATCAGCGCCAGCTCAAGCTCCCATGGAGGAGGTTGAACAGTTCATCAACTTCACCAACACATTCCACCCCAATCTCAAATTCACCTGGACCATCTCTTACACGTCTCTCCCTTTCCTGGACCTCTCCATCTCCATCAGCGATGACCAATTCAACACTGACATTTTCTACAAACCACCAAATCCTACAGCTACCTAGATTACACCTCCACCCACCCTGCGTCCTGCAAAAATGCTATCCCCTATTCCTCCACCACCGTTGAATCTGCTCCCAGGAGAACCAGTTCCACCACAGAACACACCAGATAGCCTCCTTCTTTAAAGGCCACAATTTCCCTTCTCACATAGTTGATAATGCCCTACAGCGCATCTCATCTACGTCCCGCGCTTCCGCCCTCAAACCCCACCCTTCCAACCACAACAGGGACAGAGCCCCCTGGTCTTCACCTTCCAACCCACCAACCTCCGTATACATCGCATCATCCTCCCCATTTCTGCTACCTACAAACTGACCCCACCACCAGATATATTTCCCCACTCAACCCCTATCTGCTTTCCGTAAAGACCATTCCCTCCGCGGCTACCTCATCAGGTCCATGCCCCCTAACAACCCACCCTCCCCTCCTGGCACCACACTGCTGAAATTGCAAAACCTGCGCCCACACCTCCTGCCTCACTTCAGTCCAAGGCCCCAAAGAAGTCTGCACTCCTACACGACATTTATTGTATCTGTTGCTCCCAATGCAGTCTCCTCTACATTCGGGAGACAGGATGTCTACTTACAGACCACTTCACAGAACATCTCCCGGACACCCACGTCAATCAACCCCACCGCCAGGGGAAATGAGGAAACTGGATTTCACCAGTTTCATTTCCCCTGCCCCTACCTTCCCCCAGTTCCAACCTTCCAGCTTAGCACTGCCACCATGACCTGTCCATCTTCCTTCCCACCTATCCACTCCATCCTCCTCTCTGACCTATCACCATGACTCCCACCTCCACCCGGGAAGAAAGTGAGGTCTGCAGATGCTAGAGATCAGAGCTGAAAATGTGTTGCTGGAAAAGCGCAGCAGGTCAGGCAGCATCCAAGGAGCAGGAGAATCGACGTTTTGGGCATAAGCCCTTCATCAGGACTTTCCTTCATCTTTCCTGATGAAGGGCTTATGCCCGAAACATCGCATTTCCTGTTCCTTGGATTCTGCCTGACCTGCTGCGCTTTTCCGGCAACACATTTTCAGCTCCCACCTCCACCCACCTATCAATTCCTGATGAAGGGCTTTTCCCCGGAACATTGATTCTCCTGCTCCTCGGATGCTGCCTGACCTGCTGTGCTTTTCCAGCACGACACTCTTGACTCTATTCGCCAGTGCCTGCAATAGTCACTTTCGCCTTGGTGTTCCGCAAGCTCAGTGATATGGATGAGGCTGTCCACCTCTATTGAGGTGCTCAGTAACTCCCATGCTCCAGCTGCCACATTATCTAAAATGCCAGTTAGTATTGCCCGTTTGAAATCCAGTTGGGCTTCAGCTAGTAGATGCATTCATATGGTTATGTCATTAATCTCACATGCCAAAGGTCTCTCAGTATCTCATTCAGGGTTAACCCTGAGGTGGTAATGAGCAGGTTAGGCCAAGGAGAGCCAATGGATGTTATCTGGACTTCAAGAAGGCATTTGACAAGGTGCCACATGGGAGACTGCTAAGTAAGATGAGGGTCAGTGTGTTCGAGGCAAGGTGCTAGCATGAATACATGATTGGTTATCTGGCAGAAAGCAGAGAATGTGAATAAAAGGATCCTTTTCAGGAAGGCAGCCAGTGACAAGTGGCGTTCCAGAAGGGCCAGTGTTGGTACCACAACTTTTCACTTTATACATTAACAATCTCGATGAAGGAAATAAGGGCATTCTGGCTAGGTTTGCAGATGATACAAAGATAAGTTGAGGGACAGCTAGTATTGAGGAGGCAGGGAGGCTGCAGAAGGATTTGGCCAGGTTAGGAGTGGCCAAAGAAGAGGCAGACGGAATACAGTCAGAGAAAGTGTGAGGTCATGCACTTGAATAAGACGAATAGAGGCATGGTTTAGTTTCAGAATAGGGAGAAATTCAGAAGTCTGAAATGCAGAGACTTGGGAATTCTCGTCCAGGATTCTCTCAAGGTAAACATGCAGATTGAGTCAATAGTTAGGTAGGCAAATACAATAATGGCATTATTTTGAGAGGTCTTGGATATAAGAGCAGGGATGTACTTCTGAGGCTCTAAAAGGATCTGGTCAGACCACGTTTGGAGCATTGTGCACAGTTTTGGGCCCCATTTCTCAGGAAAGATATATTTTCCCCAGAGCGGGTTCAGAAGAGGTTCACGAGAATGGTCCCAGGAATGAAAAGCTTAACATATGAGGAACATTTGAGGACTCTGGGACGAGACTGAATGGAGTTTAGAAGGATTTGGTGGGGGGAGGGGGTGGAATCTAATTGAAATTTACAGAATACTGAATAGTCTGGACAGAATGGATGTTGGGAAGATGTTTTCAATGTTAGGAGAGACTAGGACCCAAGGGCACAGTCTTAAGAGTGAAGGGAAGACCTTTTAGAACAGAGATAAGGAGAAAATCATCAGCCAGAGAGTGGAGGATCTATGGAATTCACTGCCACAAAAGGCTATGGAGGCCAGGTCTTTGACTATATTTAAGAAGGAAATGGATAGGTTCTTAATTGTCATAGGATCATGGGTTACAGGGAGAAAGCGGTAGAGTGAGAAACTTATCAGCCATGACTGAATAGTAGGGCAGACTCGATGGGCTGAATGGCCTAATTTCTGCTTCTATGTCTTATAATCTAACCCAAAGTGGCATGCCTTTGCCAGTGTCCTCTCCTTGTCAAAAAATCCTGGCACAGATTCTCCTGTTTCTCGATCAGCCAAATAAAACCAACAGTTTCTCAGAATGAGAGGAGGTTCAGTATCATAATACTCCTTATCCAAATCAGTCAAGTCTTGGAAGGTTTTAGTATCTGGTGCCTCTGGGAAAGTTAAGCCACTAATAACCAAAAATTATTGCTGTGGGTCTGCAAACAGTCAGAAATATTACACGTTGTTTTTCATCTGACCCCATGTCATTTGCCTGAAAAAAATATTGCATTCTTTCCAAATACTTGGCCCAGTCTTCGACAACAGGATCAATTGAGTCAAGCTTCCCAAATATAGGCATGATGCGACTGTTTTGAGCGAATGTTCTTCAGGCACATACTGTTTTCTCCCGTCGCCACTGAAATAACTGCAAAGAGGCCAGTATCCCATCACCATGTTACTCTTTATTTACATATGCACAGCACACTGGCTGTACCAGTGAGCTTAGAATCAGTCCCTGAAGTGAGGAGACTCTGTTTATATCCATCAGTCAGGACTCTCTGGTTGACTGAGATCTTTAATTGTGGTTGTTAACCTGGACCAATAATATCCACCTGGTTTCAATCACTACAGTAGCACAATTTAAACAGAAGAAAAAATATATGGTAATTGTTGGAGTACTGGAGTGGTTTAGAAACTTGATTTTCCATGCACACCCACTACTATTCGTGCAGTGATTTATGCAATGACTACCAGCTAAATGCGTCCATTATGCTTAAAGTATGAAAACATTACAAATAAGGGCAGGCATAGGCCAACCATACATCACGGAGTTTGCTCAGCCATTCAATTAGATTGTGAATAATTTTGTTCAAACCGCAATTCTACTTTCTCATATAATCTCAATATCCCGAAGTTCAGTCCATGCTTAAAAATCTATCTCTCATGAACATTATCAAAATGAGCATTCGCAGCCCCTTGTAGCAAACAATTCTAAAGATTCTTAATTCTCCAAATGAAAGAGCTTTGCATCTCGATCTAAAATCCTTGATTCCAATCGTGGGGCACATCTGGGTGGGAAAATTCTGCAGTGGTAAACTTCACTCTACCATAACTGGTTGTTTAATCATGTTATATATTTCAGTGCGACCACCTGTCCTATCCACCTCACCAAGAAATATAAGGTAAATTCTATTCAAATCTTTCCTCAAAAGGATATCCTGCTCAGCCCTGGAGTCAATTTAATTAACAATAGTTGCACCTTTTCCGAGAGAGACCATAGCTGTGCTCGGCATTTCAAAAAGACTGGCAGAAGGAAAAGGTGGTGGAGTAGCAATATTGTTATAGGATGAATAAATATCATGAACCAGAAGCTGAAGAATTCATATGGGTGGAGCTAAGAAATAAAAAGAGAAAGATAACCCTGTAGGTCCTCTAACGATAACCCTGTAGGTCCTCTAACACTAGCTATACAGCGAGATAGAGAATAAATCGGGAGATAATGAGGGCATGCAAGAAGACAGTACATTATTCACGAGTGTCTTTAACCATCATGTAAATTAGGTTAGGCATATTGGTAGAAGGAGCCAGACGAAAAATTGAAACAGTGCATTTGAGGCAGTCTTCTAGAACAATAATGTTATGGATCCAACCAGAGATGAGGCAATTTTGGATCAGATGATTTGTAATGAGGCATGTTTCATAAATGATATCAGAGTAAAAAAAAACAAAATCCCGGTGAAACCATGGCCATAGCATTCCGAAATTTAACATTCAGTTTTGGGGGGGTGGGGGGACTTGGGTTGGAAATAGTCAATCTCAGCTTAAAGGGCAAAGACAAAGGAATGAGGATAGAGCTAATTATAATGGACTAGGAAACCGGTTTAGCAACAAAGACAGTTAATACAAATATTTAACAAAATAATTCATGGCTCACAGCAAAGACACATTCCAGTGAAGAAGAAAGGTTCCAATAAGGGGACACACCAATCATCAACAAATAACATCAAACTGAAAGAAAAATGTGACAATTTAGCAAAGAATAGTGGTAAGCAAGAACATTTGTAAGGTTTTAAAACCAACAAAAGACAACAAAAAAGTTAAAATGTTGGAGAAAATAAAATTTGAGGGCAAGAGTACAAGTAATATCAAGACAGACATCAAGAGCTTCTTTAGATATATGCAAAGGAAGAAAGAAATCATGGGGTAGCACAGTAGCTCAGTGGTTAGCACTGCTGCTTCACAGCACCAGGGACCCTGGTTGAATTCCCAACTCGGGAGACTGTCTGTGTGGAGTTTGCACATTCTCCCTGCGTCTGTGTGGGTTTCCTCCAGGTTCTCTGGTTTCCTCCCACAATTCAAAGATGTGCAGGTTAGGTGAATTGGCCATGCTAAATTGCCCGTAGTGACAGGTGCATTAGTCAGGGGTGAACGTAGGGGAATGGGTGAGTTGCTCTTCGGAGGGTCAGTATGGACTTGTCGGGCTGAAGGGCCTGTTTCCACACTGTAGGGAATCTAATCTAATCATGGGCATCTTAGAGAAGGAAGCTGGTGAAATAATAATGGGGAACCAGGAAATGGCAGAGCAGTTTAATAGATTCACAGTAGAAGACACTATTAACATTCCAAAATTATTAAAGAATCAAGGGCAAATGCATGATAGGAAATACATACAATAATGTCACTAGAGAAAGACTGTTAGGGAGATTAGTGAACTGAAAGACTGATAGGTCCCCTGGACCTGATGGGATGCATTCTAGGATATTAAAGTAAGTAGCTACAGAGATAGTGTATAACTGGTAGTCATTCTCAAAGCTCACTGGTAGTTAACTTCAAGGAATACTTAGATTCTGGAAAAATCACAGAGGACTGGAAAACTGTCAATGTTACACCTTCAGTTAAAACAGGAAAGACAGAAAATATGCAGGTAACTGTTCACCAGTTAGCTTAGTGTCATTTAATGGGAAAATGCTAGAGTCTATTATAAAGGGATTTAACAGCAGAGTGCACAATGTGATTAAGCAAAATCAGCATGGCTTCTGAAGGGCAAATCATGCCTGAAAAATTTATTAAAATTCTTTGAAGAGGTAAAAAGCAGGATAGATAATATGAAAGCTGCAGATGGATACATTTGGATTTTAAGAAGGCATTTCATACAGTATCACATATTAGGTTACTTAATGAGATAAGAGTTGGCACAGTAGATCCATAGCATATTAGCATGGATAGGGAATTGGCTAACAATTGGAAACAGATTTGGGATAAAGGGAGCATTTTCAGGATGGCAATCTATGCCATAGGAATCAGTTCTGGGGCCACAATTATTTACAATATATACTAATAACTTGGATGAAGAAAGTGAATGTACTATCATCAAGCCTGCAGATAACAAAATAGGTGAGAAGGTAAACGATGAGAATGACAGAGTCTGCAGAGGGAAATAGACAAGTTAATCCAGTGGGCAAAAGCTTTGCAGATGGAATACAATGTGAAAGAAATAAGAGGTTATGTACTTTGGAGGAAGGAATAGAGGGGGTGAATCTTACTTAAATGGAGAAAGACGTCAGAAAACTGTTGAGCAGAAGGATTTTGGAATTTAGTGGATAAAAAGGAAGGCAAATGGAATATTGGTCTTTATTTCAAAGGGAATGGAGTATAAAAGGTAGGGATTCTTACTAAACATATTCTAAAGGCACTACTCAGACCACAGCTGCAATACTGTGATTACATTTGTTTCCCTTGTCAAAGCAAAGATATGCTGTCATTGGTGGCAGTCCAGAGAAGGTTTACTAGGCTGGTTCCAGGAATGGACAGACTGTCTTATGAGGACACGTAGAGTAGACTGGGCCTGTTCTCACTGGAATACGGAAGGCAACCTTATTGAAATGTATAAGATTCTTAGAAAAATTGACAGATGTAGAATGGTTGTTTCCCTTTGTGAGAGAGTCTAGGACCAGAGGGCACAATCTCAGAATAAGGGTCATACATTTAAGACAGATGAAGAGAAATTTGATGTCTCAGAGGATCGTGAATCTATGGGTTTCTTCACCATAGATGGTTCAACACTGGGTCATTAAGTATATTCAAGACTGAGACAGACAGATTTTTATCAGCCAAGGTATCAAGGGGTATAGGTAAAATGCAGACAAGTGGAGTTGAGGATTATCAGATCAGCCATAATCTCATGGAATACAGGAGCTGACTTGAAGGACTGATGAACCTACTTTTGCTCTGGCATCTTATACTTCTCTCATGTGGTCTCAGTGAAGCTGTATATAAAATTGCTGCCAAATATTCTTGTTCTGGTATTCCAACTGCCTAACAATAGAAGGTTAATGTCTGCCATTCCAACTCCTTGCTATGCCTTAACATTAACTTTCAAAGATAACCATGTCAGTCCACATTCTAATATTTACTTGTATTTCATCTTTTAAAAGGAATATTGCCAAAGATCATTTTATATTTCCCTACCATAACACTCCAGTCATCTTCTTGCTCTCACTTAATTGTATATATTCTTTGCAGCTTCTTTTCATGCTTCCAACTGCTTACTTATCCCAACTAGCTTAGGATTGTCTGCCAAAATATAACCCTTACATTCCTGCCTCCTGTTTTTGCTCTGTTAACCAAATCTCAATCCAAAGATATAAAGCTGAAACAGTAACGTACCTGCTTGAAGCAATTGTGTGCATATTAACTAAGAACAAAGTAAAATTTGGCTGTAATGCTGCCCAGAATTACATGTGCCAAGCTTTATAGAAATGTGCAACAACAAAAGAGGGTTATTTTGGGTAAAGTGGTTGAATACACTCATCAGCATATGTCCAGTTAGTAAGTGAGAAATTAGTTTGGTGAAAAATATTTTAGAAATGGAAATAAGTTGATCTTGTTGGACTTTCACTGTTCTCAAATTACTGAATATTTTGCCAAGGACAATTTAGTGGACACTAGCAGCCGTCTATGTGCAGCCTTTATATAATCAAGGCAGCCAGCCTTTTGCCACTGTTTGTTTTTTTGATGCTTCCCCACCTACTCACCAGATAGATATAGGCCTTGTCCTGAAATATATATTGTAATAATGGCAGCCAGGGACTGGTGCTGCGTGACAGGATACTGCATTCCTCCTCAAAAAACACCACCTGTCGACGAAGAAAAAATATCTAAGAGTGGGATGGGTAAAGCTTGGAAAGAGAAACAAAGCTGAGTCAATTCTAAACTATATATATATATTATATACACATACATACACACACATATATATATAAAAAAAAACATTAATAAACACAGATGTGTTATTGAAATCATACACTGCTACAATAAAATCAGTACTTTATATACAGCATATATAATGCCCTAAGCAACTTTCAGAGTGCACAATTTATTTGCTTCTCTTTTAAACCTTGAAGCTTAAGTTCCTCATTTCTGTATTTTTACTTTTAACCTCTTCATGTAAGAAACCTCTTGGGATTGATACAGAAGCTATTCCATTTCAGAATCCTGTGATCTTTGATAATCGTGAAGAAGCTAGTGTCAAAGATCATTTTATATTTCCCTACATTCTACTCCAATGGTCACCTTCTTGCCCTCTCATTTAGTTGGTACATATTCCTTTCAACTTCTTTTCAAGCTCTGACTGCCAACTTTCCAAACCAGCTAGAGTAACAATCCATTCACTGTTCAGATATTTGAAATTTCAATGCCCCTTAATACCCGGACTAAGTGGGTTTGCCACATCGACCAAAACAGCACCCTCTGAAGCTTGGACAATACTTCCCAATCTGCTGGGCCAACAATCAGGTTGCACCAGCAGTTTGCAAATGTCACCATCAGCTTTACATTTCTTCTGTTTTAAAGGCTCCCCTCTGTGTAATTGCTCAAAAGGCTTCTTCAGGCAAGGTAATGGGGAAAGGAAGGCAAGAGTACTTTCCTATTTCATGCTTGCCAGATTTAACTCCATGCAGAGGGATTAGGCAGGTAAGGTCCAATACCAACCAGGAAGAACAATTTTAAAACATAAATCAGTAAGCCAGATAATTCTGTGGTATTTTGGTTTAAAATCATAACACTAGGGCAGTTGCTTCAAGCATGGAAAGCCTTGAGTGTGCATGCACTCAAAGCCCTGTATCCATAGTGACAGCATCATACGACAACCATTCGCCCAGCGCAATCAGTAGATATTTCCTAATATTTACAACAGGCATTTCGCCCATTATAAAAGAGAAGCTCCAAGTTAAAAAATCTAATGAAAATATACTTTCATGTTATCTCTCCTCTTATCTCTGATACAGTACTGAATATATCAGCTCCAATTATGATTCAGAAGATAACTCCTTCACAGTTATATAAATTTGTAATTAATATGGAAAACTAAATATTGAAATAAAACTGTGTTTGAGAGTCAGGAGTCTGACAGTGGGACAGATTATTACGTAGTTTGACACCAGAAATGAAACTTTTACACAGAATTCAGAGGAGCAAAAAAAAAACAAAGATCAATTTGGAAACCAAAATTATGACGGAGGAATCTGCCCTATCTCTGACCAGTGGTTCACCTGCCAGAGACAGTGTGTGTTTCTAAGCTAGAACATTCCACAGCAAATAAATCTCTCACAGTTAAGTTGGATAAAAAATAAATTTTGAGCAATGACAACAATAAAGTGAGCTTTGACAATCAAGCTGTCCACAGAGTAAGCCAAGAATACGAACTAACCAAATCTCTTCAAAGGAGAGTTGGGATCGCATACACTGAATGGAACACTTTTAAAGGAGCAATACATGAAAACTTGAAACAACTTCAGGCTGTATTAAGTTTAAATTTCTTTGAACAAAAGAGAGATGTTGACTTTTAAGCATTAAGCAGGATTACAACTGAACAAAATTAAACATTCAGCCAACCTCTAAGACCCACAGTGACCATTCTATTACAAAATGCTGCTACGACACCCCTAAATCTACACGACAGATATCGTCTTACGTTATCCTGTCCGATCAGTGCTTGCTTATTCATCACTTTCATTGCATAAACATCGTTGGTGGCTTTCTCACGTACAACCTGCACTTCTGCAAACATACCACGACCAATCACACTTTGCACTTCGAAATCATCGGCACAGGGCTGCAACTCCCTCAGTTCAGTCAAGATATCTCTGTCTGTAGACAAAAAAAAAGACACTTTGAATCAATGCAAAAAATCACCCATATCTAATCTAGTACAAAATTGGCACTTAAAATGTTACCTGGGCTGAGCATTGTTGAATTGTTTGTTATTATATTATCTGCATGATTCACCGAACTGCAGCACTCCATATAGGAGAAACAGGAGTTCAGAATTTTAGCAGTGATAAAGGATGGTTCGGCTCTGAAACAGGAGAGATACGAAAGGGGAAGTCTCTCTTTCTCTTTCTCGAACACACTGTCTCTTGCTGCTGGATCACTTGCCTGTGTGGGTGAGTGAGAGAGAGAACACCCACTCACTTAGGTTCCAGCACATTCTATTTGATCTCTCATTGGTTCCACTGCATCCTCATGTCTTGTTTAAAGACAGCAGACTCTAGTGACCTTCTGGCCCAATACCAACCAACATAATTAAGCTTTAAATTGTTTTCATCTACTGTTAATTTGTGCTCAGATTATACCTTAGTATTCATCAATATTAGTCAAAGAATTCCTCCTGCAAGGAGGATGGGAACAGAATAAGAGAATGGAGATGTTGTACACACAACCCAGCCTGAAGGGGCTGGGGTAATTTTCTCCACGTTAAGTTTCTTCTGGATGCAAGATTAAGTGAGAGCTTAATTGGATAAAACAGAAAAATTCTACTTGAGTGTTTTAAAATTAAAGTCATAAATACAACACAGACACAAATAAATCCAGTCAGAGGTTCAGGAAAATGTATTATCCAGAAGGGTATAAAATGTAGAAATACAATAGAAAGTTGAGAAGACTTGCAGAGATCCATTAAAACAAGCAGCAAGGTAGGAATACAAAAGAAAAAGAATAGAAGTAAATGCTTATTGTTTACATGATTGTTATTTATTCAGAGGCTGTGAGCTTTATTGACTGGGCCAGCATCTATTGTCTCTTCCTGGTTCCCCTTGAGAAGTTGTCAGTGAGCTGCCTTCTTGAACGTCTGCAGTCCACTTGGTGTAGCTAAATATACAATGCCTTTATGGAAGGAGCTTCAGAATCCTGACCAAGTGACCTGAGGGAATGGCAATATGTTTCCAAGTCTGGATGATGAGTGAAGAAGAACATGCAGGTGATGTTTCCATGTATCTACTGCACTTGTTCCAGTGTGGTCGTGGGTTTAGAAAGTACTAAAGGTGCCTTGGTGAATTTCTGCAATGCATCTTGTAAATGGTACAAACTGCTGCCACTTTGCATCATTGGAGGAGGGAATGAATGTGGATATTGTGCCAATCAAGCTGGCTGCGTTGTCCTAGATCGTGTCAAGCTTCTTAGTATTGAAGGAGCTGCACTCATTCAGACAAGTGGGTGATATGTTATCACTCTCTGACTTGTCCTTTGTAGATATCTCCTAAAACCATGTTGACTAAGGAACTGAATTGCTCATTGCAGGATTTCTAGCCTCTGACCTGTTCTTGTAGTTACAGTATGATGTGGCTAGTCCAGTTCAGTTTCTGATCAGTGGTAACCCGCAGATGTTAACACAGGGGGATTCAGCGACGGTAATGCAAAGGCCAATGGTTAGATTAAAATGGTATTGAACACTATATCATCATTAGCAAACTTCTCCATGGTTTTGATGCATTTTGGGAGGTTAAGCGCAAGAGGGAAATATACAGTAAATGGCAAAACCCTCAGGAGATTTTGATATACAGAGGGATCTTGGAGTCCAAATTTATAGCTCCCTGAAAATGGCAACACAAGTGGAAAGGGTGGTAAAGAAGGCATAGGGCATTCAGTATAAAAGTTGCAGTTGAATTAAACTTCAGTTAGGCCACATTTGGAATATTGTGTGTAGCTCTGGTTGCCACAATATAGGAAGGATGTTGAAGCTTTGCGGAGGACTCAAAATGGGTTCACCAGGAAGTTTCCTGGACTGGAGTGTATTAGCTATAAGGAGAGGTAGGACAAACTTCGACTGTTTTCACTAGGGTGTCAGAGACAGAGAGGCGACCTGATAGAAGGATACAAAATTATAAGAGGCATGGATACAGTGCATAGTCAGAGTGTTTTTCACATATGGAAATGTCAAATACGAGGAGGCACAGGTTTACGTCGAAAGGGGGTAAGTTTAAAAAGAGATGTGCAAGGCAAGTTTTTTTTTAAAAAAAGACAACATAGAGGGTACAGGTGTCTGGAACATGCATGCAGGGAAGTTGGTAGAAGTAGATGCGATTGCAATGTTTAAAAGCATTTGGATAGACACATAAACAAGCAGGAAATGGAGCAATACGGACCATGTGCAGTCAGATGGGAGTAGTTTAGAATGGCATCATGGCCAGCAGAGACATGGTGAGTCTAGGGGCCTGTTCCTGTGCTGTATTAGTTTATGTTTTGTTTTCCATCATAAGATCAGAACAGTCATTGACGAAGCACCTGAAGATGGCGGAGTGCCATCTTGAGGAACTCCTGCAAAGATGTCTTAGAGTGGAGATGATTGACCTCTTTTTTGTGCCAGGTATGACTCCAGGCAGCAGGGAGTTTTATTCCCCCCCCCCCACTTCCCCCGATTCCCATAGACTGCAATTTTGTTTGGACTTTTAGTGTCACGCTCGGTCAACTGCAGCTTTGACATCAAAGATGCTCACTTTCACCTCACCTTTCAAATTCAGCTCTTTGATTCGTGTTTAAATAAAGGCTGCAATGAAGTCTGGAGCTGAGTGGCACTGCCGGAACCCAACTGGGCATCAATAAACATACTGTTAAGCAAATGCTCCTTTATAGCAATGTTAATAACTTCTATCATTTTAACAGAGATCAAGAGCAGACTGGTAATAGACCAGGCTGAATTTTCCTGCTTAATCTGTATAGGACCCACCCAGGCAGCTTTTCACATGTTCAGACAGATGGCAGTGTACTGAAACAGCTTTGCTAGGGGCTCAGCAAGTCCTGGAACACATTGCAGAAATGTGGTCAGGCCCAGAGCTTATGCAGTATCTAATGCCTCTAGCCATTTCTTGATATCATGTGGAATGAATCAAATTCGCACTGTTAGATTAAGAAAGGGGTGAGCGGAGGCTCATGCAAGCCATAAACAAACAAACTTAACTAGACCAACCAAATGCCTTCCTTCTACAGTCTAACTTGATGTGGACAACAATGCAAAAAAAAATCAGGAAGAGTCTGAATTTCAAAAGTGGTGTTGGGTGGGGGAGGTGGAGAATGGTGAGGACTTTGGTTTTAGCATCAGTTAAGGAACAGCATAGGCTATTGCAAATTGCTATTAACCAGCTTCCCTAATTTGTCCTTGCAATCATCTTTTTATGGCATTGAACTGAAAATATACAGCTTGGAGAACAAACATTTGGTTGCCTTCCCTTCCTCATATCAGAATTGAAGACAGATATATCACACACAGTATGCCATATCTCAAAGCAAAGGTCAGTGGGTTTTCTCTGTTTCACATTAACCTGGATGCACCTTAACAAAGGCAGCTGCAAGAGGTCCATGAATGTGAATCTCTCTCTCTACAAAATAATTAATTACAAGGTAAATTTCAGTACAAGTTTCATTTAACACAACAGAAAAACGTTAGACATTCTTAAGAGTCATCATAACGCAACTCCTATTTGTTGTACTTGGCCAAAAGAAACTGTGAAACGCACTTTGTATACATTCTAAAACACAGGAAAGAGGAGGGAACAGTTTGAGAGACAGCACTACACAAATGCATGAATAACTGCTTACCATAGATCAGCCATTAGCTCTGATCCACTGCACAAAAAGAAACACAAATCTTCCAGACCAATTATAATCTTATGATGAAGTACTCACACTTTTTCACGAAGTTGGCAACATGTTTAACCTTCAACAGTTCAGGATTATTACATTCATTAAAGAGGACGAAAATTGCATCAAGAAGTCCTTCTCTAGTCAATAAGCAGCAAGATTGCTGATGTATTCGACCTGGAAATGAAGTCTTTCCCTGTTGACAAATTGAAATGAAATTTGGTGAATCCCCAATAGATTATCTATGTTATATGGCCTGAAAACAAGGCCAACACTTATGTAGCATCTATAATGTGTTGAAATGCCCCAAAGTTCATAAAATAACTGTCACATGAGGTCAGACATAATAAACATAAGAAAACAATCTAAGTGGCTAGAGAATTAAATTTTTACTGGGGGTCCAAAGAATTCAATCCAACCAATATTTAGTTAGAGGAAACCTCTGTTCAGAATAAGGAGACAGCCAATAAGCAGCCCTTAAGGGACTCCAAAGCAATATCTGGGCAGAGAAAAGAAAAACCATTTTGAGTGATGCTATAGCCAGAACTGAATACATGAGAATAAATCCAAAGTGGTTGGCCTCATATGAGATTAGAGATTAGATTAGATTCCCTACAGTATGGAAACAGGCCCTATGGCTCAACAAGTACGCACCAAGCCGCCAAAGTGTAACCCATCCAGGCTCTTTTCCCTTCCCTATATTTACTCTTAACTATTGCACCTAACACTATGGACAATTTAGTATGGCCAATTCACCCGACCTGCACATCTTTGGATCGTGGGAGGAAACCGGAGCACCCGGAGGAAACACACGCAGACACAGGGAGAATGCCTGTGTGGAGTTTGCGCAGTCGCCCGAGTTAGGAATCGAACCCGGCGCTGTGAGGCAGCAGTGCTAACTACTGAGCCACTGCGCCGCCCATTGAAAGCCATCTGCCACAGTTTAGCCCATTCATTTAATCTAATAATATCTTAGCAATTGAATATTTCAATCTACAATGCTTACAAACAACTGGCCATTGTGTCAACAAACTTGGATATTTATATTTTTAGTTAATTACTTAGTAAATGGAATAAGTACAACAAAATGGTTGAGAGCCAATATAGAACCTTTCGGAGCACCATTAGTTACATCCTGCCAATAGAATACCTGGAGCTAGGGGCCATTTATTAGCATACGAAGAGGATTGGCTAACCAACAGGAATAAATGCGTCTTTTTTGATTGGCAAGAAGTAACTAGTAGGGTGCCATAGGGTTTTAGTCCTTGGATCTCAACCTTATCCAATGTCTTGGATACAGGGATGGAAGATACTATCTTCAAATTTGTAGATGACATTAAAATAGGTGGGACATTAAGCCTCAGTAAAGAAATAACAAATTTCAGGATGTTTTGGAAAGATCTGGGTTTCCTTCTGCATGAATCACAGCAAACTAGTATACCGGTATAACAATCAGAATTTTGACATTTATTGCTAAAGGAAAAGAATATTGAAGTAGGGAAGGTAGTTGTAACTGTACAAGGTCTCAGTGAAACTACACCTGGAGTACTGCAGTTTTGGTTTTCTTACATGAGGAGGGATGTAATTACACAAAAGGCAGTTCAAATGAGATGCACTTGATTGATTCAGAGGTGAGAGGCTTGTCTTGTGAAGAGAGACTGAGCAGTTTTGGCCTAGACTTGCTAGAATCTTCTAAGAATGAGAGGAGATCTAATTGAGATAGAAAAGACACTAAAGGAGATTAACAATGTTGATGTACACCAAGTGGTCCTCTTATGGGGAATCTCAAAGGACAGGTAATGGTTTTGGGATATGAGTAGCATATTTAAAACAGATGAGAAATTATTTCCCTCAAAATACAACCATAAGACACAGGAGCAGAAATTAGACCATTCAGCTCACTGAATGGCAGAGCAGACTCAATCATGGCTGATAAATTTCTCAAGTAAAAAGTGAGGTCTGCAGATGCTGGAGATCAGAGCTGAAAATGTGTTGCTGGTTAAAGTACAGCAGGTCAGGCAGCATCCAAGGAACAGGGAATTCGACGTTTTGGGCAAAAGCCCTTCATCAGGAATGAGGAAAATGTGTTCAGCAGGCTAAGATAAAAGGTAGGGAGGAGGGACTTGGGGGAGGGGCGATGGAGATGTGGTAGGTGGAAGGAGGTCAAGGTGAGGGTGATAGGCTGGAGTGGGGTGGGGGTGGAGAGGTCAGGGAGAAAATTGCAGGTTAGGAGGGCGGTGCTGAGTTCGAAGAAATCGACTGAGACAAGGTGGGGGGAGGGAAAATGAGGAAACTGGAGAAATCGGAGTTCATCCCTTGTGGTTGGAGGGTTCCCAGGCGGAAGATGAGGCACTCTTCCTCCAACCATCATGTTGATAAATTTCTCAACCCCATTCTCCCACTTTCTCCCCGTAACCCATGATACCCTTGACAATCAAGAACCTATCTATCTATCTCAGTCTCAGATACACTCATTGACCAGGCCTCCACAGTCTTTTCTGGTAATGAATTCCATAGATTCACCACTCTCTGGCTGAAGAAGTTTTTCCTTATCTCCACTCTAAAACTACTAAGACTGTGCCCACAGATCCAAGTCTCTCCTACCATTGGGTACTCCTATCAACGTTCGCAACATCTACTTTGTCCAGGCCATTCGGTATTCTGTGAGTTTCAATTAGATCCCCCTCATCTTCTAAACTCAATCAAGCATAGCCCCACAGTCCTCAAACGTTCCTCATATGTTAAGCTTTTCATTCCTGGGACCATTCTAGTGAACCTCCTCTAAGGGTCAGTCCATCCTTCCTGAGAAATGGGGCCCAAAACTACATACAATACTCCAAATGTGGTCAGACCAGAGCCTCAGAAGTACGTCCCTGCTTTTATATTATATACTACTGACTCAGCCTGCAAGTTTACCTTGAGAGAATCCTGGACGAAAACTCCAAAGTCTCTTTGCACTTCAAACTTCAGAAATTTTCTCCCCGTTCAGAAAATAGCCCATGATTCCATTTTTCTGACAAAAGGACATGATCTCACACTGTATTCCATCTGCCACTTCTTTGCCCACTCTCCTAACCTATACAAATCCTTCAGCAGCCTCCCTGCTTCCTCAATCCTACCTGTCCTTCTATCTATCTTTGTATCATCTGCAAACTTAGCCAGAATACCCTCAGTTTCTTCATCTGAGAATATTCTGAATCTGTGGCATTCACAACCCGAGTGTGGTGGATACCATGACATTGAGTAAATTTGAGGAGATAAACAGAATTTTAATTAGGAACTGATTGAAGGGTTACAGGAAGCAGGCAGGAAAAGTGGAGTTGAGGCCATAACAAAATCAATCAGAATTATATTGAATGACAAATCAGACAGCAAAAGGGTGAATTGCCTACTCCTGCTCTTAGTTCTCATGCCCAAATTGTTGCTTTTTGTCTCCTGTCAGTTAATTTCATAACCAGGTGAATAACTTTTCTTCAAGTCCACAAGCATAAACTTTACCTATCAGTTCTTACAAGGGACCTAATCAAAAGCCTTATGAGAGTCAATATTCCCACTGGAGACTTTGATAATGCTTTTTAAAAAGCAATCTTTTAAAATATATTAAATCTCTTTCCTCACAATTCCTTTTTGTTCAAACCTCTCTTCACTTTCTCTATTAAATATTCTAACTTTGACATCCCAATATGCACACTTGCATGGATAAGACAATACTAAATGTATTTCTAATTACTGTATTTGAAGTAATCTTTATTAACATTAAGCTGCCTTCGTGGGATTTAAATACAAGTTCCTATAGCATTATCCTAAGCCTCAAAATCACTTCTTCAGTTACATGACCACTAAACCTCTGTCCAATGTAGGGGAACTCTCTGACTTAATGTACACTATTCAACTTATTGAATTAGAGGTTTAACCTTCACTCAAGCCACATGATGGAGACCCATACTTAAGATGGTCAATATGAGGGAACAAAGGCTCCTTGTACCTGGTCCTCACAAAGGGCACCGAAAAAGAAAACATTCAATTTCCAGAATAAACATTTCTACTTCAAAGAAATTCGGGAAAAAGAGTGCATTCTGCAGCATTATTACCAGAAATAAAACTTTTTAAAATGCTACGACAGTAATGCTGACTCACAATAAAGAAATTTAGAGAAGAGCTACATCAACAAATGCCACACAAAGCTAAGAAGTATCTAAATATCGAAATAACGTGAACATGTATTTTTATCTTAAGTAAAAATAAGGAAGGTGTCTAAAATTTGTATTAAGAAACTCCAATCACCACCACTGCGTGTACCCCGCCCCCCCCACCACCACAGTTACCCAGTGTAGGTGAGCAGAATCAATTAATTGAAGGAGAGTTTTAAAAAAAAGAGAGGATCTGTCCAAAATCCAAAACTTAGTCTGCAGTCCAATGGGTGAAGAAATGTCTGCAACTTTGATATGTTACCTGATACTATCAGTGATGAATACGTGGAACATTTTCTCCAGCAATTGCTCAATACCTCAACTTTCATCTGGTATCACAACTTTTCTGGCCATTTTTCTGCATTTTGTTGTGATTCTGTTCACTGAGCTGGGAATTTGTGTTGCAGACATTTCGTCCCCTGTCTAGGTGACATCTTCAGTGCTTGGGAGCTTCCTGTGAAGCGCTTCTGTGATCTTTCCTCTGGCATTTGTAGTGGTTTGAATCTGCCGCTTCCGGTTCAATCAATAAGCACATGGACCTGGACCCAATATACCGGCCACTGCAACAGACAGCTGGAATTGACAACTGGAAGGGGCAGATACAAACCACTACAAATGCCGGAGGAAAGATCACAGAAGCACTTCACAGGAAGCTCCCAAGCACTGAGGATGTCACCTAGACAGGGGACGAAACGTCTGAAACAAATTCCCAGCTCGGCGAACAGAACCACAACAACGAGCACCTGAGCTACAAATCTTTTCACAAACTTTTCTGCATATTATTTTTATATAAATTTTAAATCCCTGTGTTCCCTCTAATATTGACAGGAACATTTTAAATTCTAACTACCCCAAGAACTTCACTAGTTTTTTGACACAAAGCCCCAGAACATCAAACTGTCTCTACTTCTGTATCATCCAAAATTTACAGTGACGTCGCTGGGTGATTAATGTTTATTGAATAAACAATCACTTACACCAGAGAGCACACAGTTACAGAAGCTGTGTTATTTGATTCAAGACAACATTCAATTAGGTCAGTACAGTTTTGAGACATCAGAGAGTCACAAAAGACACTACATAAATGCAAGATTTTTTTTTTAAAAAACCAATGTTAATCTCTTATCCACAACAATTATTATTTGTACATCAATCTTCCTGTGTCGTACGTCTGACTAGATGAGTAACCGCATTCAATCTGTCTTGGCAAGCTCTAAGTCTTCAGCATCAAAACATCACTAACCTGGAAAAATAAATTTATTCTGGAACACCGATTGGTGATTGGTTCACCTGGTCCAATGTCCACAAGGCAACGACCGCCAAATTTAAACTTCAACATTGCTCTCAGTTTTACTAAAGAGAAAAGAAAAAGATAATTTTTGAAAACAAAAATTGGAGCTAAAGAATATTCCTTTTCCTCACACATTTCTCCCCTGTAGAAATCAAAGCAACAAAACTAAGAAATGAAACAGTCCTCATAACAACATTCCTTAATAGCAAACTCAAGCACTTCTATGTTTAATGTATCATCTATTAAAGACATTAAAGCTAGCTCCACTTTGTCCCACTGAGAACTCTAGAATCAGACATATTATGAGCTAGATTCTGATTAAAGATTCCACTTTTCCCATTTAAAATATAAACCTCTCAATTGCACAATTCTCTCAATGCAAAGAAGCATCATCCTCAATTATGTGCATAAGTCTCTAGAGTGGAAATTGAATCCACTGCTTTCGGGTTCAGATGCACCGAGCCAAGGTCGACACCAAGTGGCAAGAAAGAATGTTCTAATCCAAGGATGTAAATGTTGTTGTTAAAAAATTGCTCAAACTATTAAAATTATAACAACTAACCATTTAAACATTAATTGTGTTTCTTAAAAATAAAACACAAACATTTCTTTCAGCTCTGTAGTTTAAATTATACTCAAAATGAAAAAGAGTGATGGCTAAATTGACAGGAAAAGCTGTTGTAACATTTTATATAATATACACAAAAACTCCTAATGTCTTTCCAAAAAAAGACACTTTTCTGTAGAATTCTTTTGAATATTTTACATAGTTTCCCAGAGTTGTCCAAAACACAACACCTATTGAAAAGAGAAAACAACTCACCTGAATTTCATTTCAACTGCTCTAATTTCAACTCCAGTGCTAACTTTTATTCAGAAAAATTAACAAGTTTACATGCTCTAGTCTCAGGCTTATGCACAGATGATTAACTGTAAGGTCAGCATTCAAAAACACATTCTGCAGGCACAGAGAATTCTGGAATGCAAAGGTAATTCTTGGCCAGTTCTACAAGGAGAACAATGTGTGTTCGTTTGCACCACTCCATCCAGAGAGTATGAAAAATCAGCAACCTTTCCAACTTTGTACGGAAGGTTAATTCTGAAGTGAGTTTGTTGCAAATTGGATAAATGTTTGAAATTGAAACTGGCTGGTAAATATGGAAGTTGTAACTCCTTTTTAAAGTGGATGGCAATGGTAAGATATCCTCAATTAATTGCCATTGCTCATCTTGCAGTTGAAGCATTCAGACATCAGATGGCTCTGTTCAGGGTCCATCTGAAAGCACAATGATATAGCCCAGCTTTGTTCATTGAGTCATTTACCAAATTCCTATGAATGTTACTGTCAAAGTCAGAGATGTCGAGCAGGGAAACAAACCCTTCGGTCCAACTCGTCCATACCAACCAGCTATCCTGGATAAATCCAAGCCCATTTGCCAGCATTTGGTCCATAAACCTCTAATCCCTTTGTACTCATATACCCAACCAGATGCCTTTTATGTGTTGTAAATATACCAGCCTCCACCACTTCCTCCAGTGGCTCATTACATACACACACCACCTTCTCTACAAAAAAAGTTGTCCCTTAGGTACCTTTCAAATCTTTCCCCCTCACCTTAAATCTAAGCCCTCTAGTTTTGAACTCCCCCACCCCAAGGAAAATACCTTGTCTATTTCCTCTATCTTTGCCCCTCATGATTTCTGTCTGTAGCTCAAATTTTCCAAACCTGGCAAAATCCTTGCAAATCTTTTCTGAACCCTTTCAAGTTTCACAACTTCCTTCTTAGTACACAGTACTCCAAAAGTGGCCTAGCCAATGCCCTCTACAGTCACAATATGACTTTCCAAATCCTATACTCAATACTCTGACTAATAAAGGCAAACATACCAAATGCCTTCTTCACTATCCTATTTACCTGCGACTCCACTTTCACAGAACTATGAATCTGCACTCCAAGGTCTTAGTTCAGCAACATTCCTCAGGACCTTACCATTAAGTGTATTAGTTCTGCCTGATTTGCTTTTCAAAAATGCAGCACCTCACATCTATCTAAAGTAAACTCCACCTGTCACACCTCAGTCAATTGACCCAGCTGATCAAGATCACAATGTACTTGGAGGTAACATTCTTCACTGTCCATTACACCACCAATTTTGGTGTCACCTGCAAACTCACTAACCATACTTCCTATGTTCACATCCAAATCATGTATACATAACGAAAAGCAGTGGACCCAGAAGCAATGCTTACAGCACGCCACTGGTCACAGGCCTCTAATCTGAAAAGCAACCCTCCACCACCATCCTCTGTCTTCTATCTTCAAGCCAGTTCTGTATCCAAATGGCTAGATCTCCCTGTGTTCCATGTGATCTAGTCTTGCTAACCAGTCTACCATGACAGTACTGGATCAGCTGGTATTGTTCAACTTAACTTGGTTTTTGATTTTCTTTGAATGCTTCTATCACCATGGTGCAGATGAACTTGTGCAACTGCAGTTGCGATGGTATTATCCTTACTAAGTGAAGAAAGGCATTGTCAATGGCTAACTGCAAAGTATTGACAGATCTCCATATAACACATTGTGCTTGCTAACACATGACAATGGTGTTTGTAGTGTTGTCTATGTAAACCAAGAGGCACCCACAAGGTCCCTTTACAATATTTTCAGTCAGATTCTCCACTACATCCTTCTGCCACACTTTCAGTTTCCAGAATTGTGGACCAATGCTTCCTGTTCTTACTATAATGGCAAATAACAGTCATATAGCATCCTGTAGTTAACACTATCCAGTCAATTGCAAAAGCTGTTATAATTCATTCCAATTTTTCCCGACAAAGTCTTCACACTGTCCTCAACATTACTCCAGATGCAGGGTTATTGTCAGTCTCACAGGCACACATTATTCAGGTTCTACAAAACTTTGCCCTAAGTGATACTTATTGACAGCATATCCACCGTGATCATAGTGAATATCAGCTTCATTTCTGTTTGGTATATGACATCACATTTTCTTGAACTGCCAGAAAGTCAGTTTCATATGATTTTTGGCTTTTTCTTTAGATGAAACAAAAGGATGCTTGAGCTTTCAATGGCCAGCATTGTGCTAGTGCTTTTTAAGACACCTCAGCATTGCACTCAAGAGTTTCTATTTAACAGTGGTTTCTTCATTTTTGTGGAAAGATTATTGTTCCTTTTTGATGACACCATCTTCTGCTGTGATTTTTGGAAATTGATTTTACACAATAATCCCTGGTGTCATCAGTATTGCTGATTTTTTAATGCAGTAATATAATGTCACACAATTATTTCACTAATCTATTTTTAAAAATGAACTGCAATATATAATTGGCAAGACCATCCCTTATCGATTAACCATATACTAATTTACATTCATATTCTACATCCTGAAGGAAAGATTGTTTCAAAAATCACACAGCTTTCACTGTTCTATTTTGGTGCCACTCCAGGTTTCTTGAAGGGGCTACCTTGCTCCATATAACATGATTTTAACTTAAAACGTCTGAACAGCTGGTCCACTACCAAAATCACTAGAGTATTTGATATTATTTCAAATTCTAATCCTCAATACAATAGCTCACAAAATAGACTTTCAAAAGGTTAGAAAAACTACATACTCATAGAATAATACAACTAGTCAAAGGTCATTCAGCATCATGCCTGTACCAATTCTTTAAAAACACAGCCAATTAGACCTATCCCCTGCAGGGTATGCAGGATCATGACAACTCACTGCATAAAAATAGATCTCCCCTCGTTGAATCTTTTCCCAATTACCCTAAGTTTATGTCCTCTACTTACTGTTTATTCTACCACAAGAAGCTCTCCCTTATCATCTACTATGTAAAAAGTATTTAGGATTTTGAAAATGTCGAATAAATCTCTCAACTTTCTGTGCTCCAAAAACAGGCCTTCTCCAGGTCTTCACAGACTTAAAACGGGATGACCAGACTTGACCACAATACTGGCTGAAGCCTAACCAGTGTTTTAAAGACATTTAGTACAACTTACCCATTTTGTACTGTACTCTTTCGTTAAAAAAGACAAGGAGTGCATTTTTTTAAACAACATATATAGCATCCTTAATATAATAGAATGTCTCAAGACACTTCACAGAAATATCATAAAACAAAATATGACAAGAAATAGGTCAAATGGCCAAACCAGTTGATTTTAATGGACCTCTTAAAATACATTTCAATGGCTCTGTTACCTTCAAAGAGTTATGCATATACCTCCAACTCTATGTCCCAATAAAGCTTTTAAAATTGTATTGTTTAGTTTATATTGTCATGCTTGATTTATCCAACCAAAATACACACGTCTATAGATTAAATTGCACCTGCCTATATCTTCCGAAATTCTGTTTTATTTATTTATTCTTTTCAGGACATAGTGTCACTGGCGAGGTAAGCATTTACTGTCCATCTCCGATTTTCCTTGATAAGGTTGTGGTCAGCCATCATCTTGAATTACAGAAAACACACTCGATACCCTGTCAAAGCTGACAGTGGCATTTCCTGACAAAAACACCCAGTGAGCCGTACCACCCAGAAGTACACATGTGGTGACTGGTAACATCCCAGTATACATACCCAATGACAGCTGCCAACCCAGTGTACACACCCAGTGACCGCTGTCAGACACTGGCAAGTATGGACATGCCCATCAAGCACACCTGATGATGGCAACCACTCCCATCAAATGCAGAGAACTATGGCACCAGTTCCTGGTAAAGACAGCCCTTCCCAGTAAAAAAGCCCAGTGACAGTGGCCCATCTCAGTGGCAGCAGCCCCCCATGCCTCTGAAACTGACCAATGACTGCAGCCCTCTCCAGTAAATCTACCCAACAAACAGAGCTCTCATCTCTCAACATGAGAGTGAGTAGGTCAACCACCCCTGGTGAATGTGCCCAGTGGCAGCAGTCATGGTCAGGGAACACAACCTGTGCCTAGGAGCCTCAGATGGTGAGCATGGGTCAAGATTTAGAGTGGTGCTGGAAAAGCACAGCAGGTCAGGCAGCAACTGAGGAGCAGGAGAGTCAACATTTCCAGCAAAAGTCCTTCCTGTCCTGATGAAGGGCTTTTGCCCGAAACATTGACTCTCCTGCTCCTCCAGATGCTGCCTGACCTGCTGTGCTTTTCCAGCAACACTCCAATTTTGACTCTAATCCAGCATCTGCAGCACCTACTTCCGCTGGAGATGGTGAACATGCCTAGAGCCAGTGTAGACGAACAGGAGAGTGGAACAACACAGCAAACCAGGCAGCACCAAGAGGTGGAGAAATCAACATTTCAGCTCTAACCTGAAACCTTCTC
Organism: Hemiscyllium ocellatum; assembly: GCF_020745735.1. Lineage (NCBI taxonomy): Eukaryota > Metazoa > Chordata > Chondrichthyes > Orectolobiformes > Hemiscylliidae > Hemiscyllium > Hemiscyllium ocellatum. The sequence goes on from NC_083424.1 coordinate 45,970,335, forward strand.
CACCTCCCGATGCTGCCTGTGTTGTTCCAGCCTCCTGTTTCTCCACTTTGGATTTCAGTATCTGCAGTTATTTCAGTCTCATGCCCGGTGCCAGCAGCTACTCCCAGTCCAGCGGCCATGCCCGATCAACACCTCCATGGCCAGCAGCTGTACCCACTCAATATCCCGGTTCCAGTGAACACGCGATGCACCCAGTGCCAGGGGCCGTGCCCGGTGATCGTACCCCAGTGCCCCCGGGCAGTCCCGGTAACGGGCGGTGAGCTGATTACCTGCTGAGGCGGCCCCTGTGGACTTCCCCCCTCGATTCCCGCCAGACTCTAACGGACTCCCGTTCCTTTCCCTTCAAACTCGGCTCCAAGTAACGTCACCCGCCTCCCATTGGGCAGCGGGCTGTGCCACCTGACAGGCGTCGGCCCGCGGATTGGTCCGACCGCCCGAGGCGAGGCGCGTGCTCCTCCTGCTGATTGGCGGGAGCGGTGGCGTCTCCAGGGCGTCCCCCCTCCCCCCCCTCACAACTGGTATCCCCTGGCAACGGGGACGCGGGCCGCCCGCCTGCCCGCCTGCCGCAGGAGGAGAATGGGATGCCAGCCTGGGGACTCGGAGCACCGCCGGAGCGGAGCCGGCAGCGTAGCCTGGCTTCATCAAGATGTGTCGGTGTTGGACAAAGTTAACTCCCTCGGACACTCCTCCACAGTCACACACCTGTCTTATGATCCCGCCGCACTCGTTACCATAAGACGTAGGAGTGGAAGTAAGGCCATTCGGCCCATCGAGTCCATTCCTGATGAAGGAGCAGCGCTCCGAGAGTTGGTGCTTCCGAATAAACCTGTTCGGACTATTAACTCTGGCTTCGTCTAGCAAGAGTACTAATAACTCAGGCGACTGACTGTGTGGAGTTTGCACATTCTCCCCGTGTCTGCGTGGGTTTCCTCCGGGTGCTCCGGTTTCCTCCCACAGTCCAAAGATGTGCGGGTCGGGTGAATTGGCCATGCTAAATTGCCCGTAGTGTTAGGTAAGGGGTAAATGTAGGGGAATGGGTGGGTTGCGCTTCGGCGGGTCGGTGTGGACTTGTTGGGCCGAAGGGCCTGTTTCCACACTGTAAGTAATCTAATCTAATCTAATTGTTCCAAATTCAGTTTCTGTGGAGCGGAGTTGAGTTCTTTTTGTTTTAAACAATACTTTGTCGTTTACAACCCACAGAAAAATTTACACACAATCGGTCATTTTCAGTTTGGAGTGACGGCTGATTGGAGAGAAGCGCATTGACATACAACAAACCGAAAGAGTGAACCTAAAGAACGAAATTTTCAAAGTGACAAAACTTGATCAAATACTCAAAGTTTGTGCGAAGATTTGTAGCTCAGGTGCTTGTTGTAGTGGTTCTGTTCGCCGAGCTGGAAGTTTTTGTTGCAAACGTTTCGTCCCCTGGCTAGGAGACATCATCAGTGCTGTGGAGCCTCCTGCGAAGCGCTTCTTTGATGTTTCTTCCGGCATTTATAGTGGTCTGTCCTTGCCGCTTCCGGGTGTCAGTTTCAGCTGTCCGCTGTAGTGATTGGTATATTGGGTCCAGGTCGATGTGTCTGTTGATGGAATTTGTGGATGAATGCCATGCCTCTAGGAATTCCCTGGCTGTTCGCTGTCTGGCTTGCCCTATGATAGTAGTGTTTTCCCAGTCGAATTCATGTTGCTTGTTGTCTGAGTGTGTGGCTACTAGGGATAGCTGGTCGTGTCGTTTCGTGGCTAGTTGGTGTTCATGTATGCGGATTGTTAGCTGTCTTCCTGTTTGTCCTATATAGTGTTTTGTGCAGTCCTTGCATGGTATTTTATAAACTACATTAGTTTTGCTCATGTTGGGTATTGGCTCCTTTGTTCTAGTAAGTTGTTGTCTGAGCGTGGCTGTTGGTTTGTGTGCCGTTATGAGTCCTAGGGGTCACAGTAGTCTGGCTGTCAGTTCTGAAACGCTCCTGATGTATGGTAGTGTGGCTAGTCCTTTTGGTTGTGGCATGTCCTCGTTCCGTGGTCTATCTCTTAGGCATCTGTTGATAAAGTTGCGCGGGTATCCGTTTTTGGCGAATACCTTGTATAGGTGTTCCTCTTCCTCTTTTCGCAGTTCTGGTGTACTGCAGTGTGTTGTAGCTCTTTTGAATAGTGTCCTTGAAAAGAGCTACAACACACTGCAGTACACCAGAACTGCGAAAAGAGGAAGAGGAACACCTATACAAGGTATTCGCCAAAAACGGATACCCGCGCAACTTTATCAACAGATGCCTAAGAGATAGACCACGGAACGAGGACATGCCACAACCAAAAGGACTAACCACACTACCATACATCAGGAACGTTTCAGAACTGACAGCCAGACTACTGCGACCCCTAGGACTCATAACGGCACACAAACCAACAGCCACGCTCAGACAACAACTTACTAGAACAAAGGAGCCAATACCCAACATGAGCAAAACTAATGTAGTTTATAAAATACCATGCAAGGACTGCACAAAACACTATATAGGACAAACAGGAAGACAGCTAACAATCCGCATACATGAACACCAACTAGCCACGAAACGACACGACCAGCTATCCCTAGTAGCCACACACTCAGACAACAAGCAACATGAATTCGACTGGGAAAACACTACTATCATAGGGCAAGCCAGACAGCGAACAGCCAGGGAATTCCTAGAGGCATGGCATTCATCCACAAATTCCATCAACAGACACATCGACCTGGACCCAATATACCAATCACTACAGCGGACAGCTGAAACTGACACCCAGAAGCGGCAAGGACAGACCACTATAAATGCCGGAAGAAACATCAAAGAAGCGCTTCGCAGGAGGCTCCACAGCACTGATGATGTCTCCTAGCCAGGGGACGAAACGTTTGCAACAAAAACTTCCAGCTCGGCGAACAGAACCACTTGATCAAATACTATCGGGGGGCGGGGAGAGAACAAAAATCTTGCAAATGTATGTATTGGTTATACTAGAGATCCATTTTGCACTATATGAGACCATAATGTGTCATTCACAAGTTTTCCGACCTTTTGCTTCTTGACTTGGTAAACTTTCTGATTTACTTGTAATAACGTGATTCCAGTGTACTTTTTTCCTATCCCAGTAATTTATCAATTCATGGTCATTTGGTCAACTATTAGTTCTCTCTTAGTCATTCAGTGATTTAGCCAAATGGCAGTCAAACTATACATTGGATGTTCTCACTATTGAATCTGTCAGTGCTCACCCAATCAAAATATGGGCAAGAACAAGTATTATGGTTGTGTATAACTTTTACACCCTCAACCACAATTGGCTGTAATTCAGGATATTAAAGTGGAACTGATCAGTAATTTAGTTATTTGGAATTGCAGAACTGGGCTGTGCATCGTGAACAGTCCAAGGCCAAAATAACAACTCAATATATTTGGTGATTGCCTTCAATTTTCCTTCAATAGAGGAAACATCATGTGTTCTGCTAGGTTACAAATGTAACATGTTCTGATAAAATGGTTAACCTAGACAATAAGAGATTTGGACTTCTTAAAGATTCCTGATGAAACAAAAGAAGAATAAAATAGACAGAATAATAGATTAATACCCACAGGATGAGGTACTTCAGCTGCTGTGCCTGTTCTACCTCTTTCATCAAACTGTCAAATTAGTAATAGACACCTGACCATTACCCATGGAGTCAGAGCTACAAAACTGTAGAAAAATTACAACTCAGAATAAGGCCAGTCATCCCAATATGCCTGCACCGGTTGAACAAACTTGCCAACCATTCTAATCCTTGCAGATTACAGCATTTCAAGTGCAGACCTGGGTTCCTTTTAAATGAGTTGAGGGTTTCTACTTAACCACCAAACTGGGCAGTGAATTCCAGACCTCACCACCATCTGGATGGAAAAGTATTTCCTTATGTTACCTGTAATTCCTCTAATCACCTTCAATCTATGGCTGCTGAAATTTGGCATCTCTGTTGAGACAAACAGATATTATGTTCACTCTGTTTCATTATTTTGTGCACATTGATTAAGTCACCCCTTAGCCTCCTCCCACTTTTAAATCATTAACACATAGCAAAAACTGAACTCTGTAGAACAACACAGGAAAACATTTCTCCTTCACAAAAACATCCTTCAACTATGACCTTTTGTTTCCTGTCACTGAGCCAAATTTGGATACAACTGACTACATTCCCTCATATCTATAGGGTTTAATTTTTCTTAACAGTCTGCCATGTGGGACTTTGTCAAATGCCTTACTAAGTCCATGCAGACAACATCCACTGTACTACTTAACATAGCATTTTAACTTCATTTCTAACTCCTACCTTTTCTCTGTAACTTTACAGATTGTTTGTGTTAAAATAATCATCCAGTGATGGCACAGTAGTTAGCACTGCTATTTCACAGGACTGGGGGCAGTTGGGTCTGGGATGCTCTTTGGAGGATCAGTGCAGACTTGATGGTAGGGATTCTACAATTCTTTACCTACTGTTAACTATTTTAACTTACTCAAACCTTACTCTTGTATTATTAATTAAGAACTGAAGATTAGTAAAAGTAAAAAGTAAAAATATTTTTGCCCTTACTCAAATCAGCTCCTTTCCTAAACATAGAAATTATTTCTTTCCAAGTTCTAATTTAAAATGTATGTTTTGTGAAATCACTGGATTTGAAACACAGCAGCTATTCGACCAGCAATCAACTCATAACTTACCTGTGATGTCAGTGTCAGATTTTTTTTCTTCTCTCATTAACTCATGACTGCTTCCTCTATCTCCTACTCTTAGGCGCTGGTTACTATCCAGATCCTCCCGCTCTTCCACTCTTTTAGGCACTGGTTACTATTTCTAGTTCCTCCTCTCTCCCATTCCTTTTTGTTCCTGTTCTATCTTTTCACAAGAATGCTAAATCTAACTTTGTTATGATCACTATCTCCAAAATGGTCACCCACTGTTATTTCATCCACTTGCCTAGCTTCGTTTTTGAAGAACAAATTGAGAAATAACCCCTCTCTTGTTGGGCTTGTTATATACTAGATAAAAATGTTCTCTTGAATGCTGTTGAATAATTTTGTGCTCATTGTGCCTTTCACACTGCTTGTATCCCAGACCATGTTTGGCTATTGGAATTATATGAGCCCATAACTTTACTCAGGGATACAAGGGCTGCTCAAACTCTGTTGCTGGAGACGAATTAATTTTCCCTCCAGAGAGTTCAGTGAAAGTCAAAGAGTTAGTCAATGGTATAAGTTGAGGGTTTCTCCCGATTCCATTGTACAAAGGCCAGTTGAAGATGGCTTGTCTTAACTAGTTGCAGTCAGGGTGATTAAGCAATTACCTGTGGATGAAGTAGATTTACATCTGCAGATTGATTTAGCAGGAGTGAAAGTTATAGCTTCACACACAGTCCAATTGAGGCAAAAGACACAGAACAGTTGCAGGATGGGATTTTGCCATTTTCCATCATGTATAGTGACCAGACCAACAGCTAAACAAAGTCCATCGCCAGAGGTCACAGTAATACTGCAAGCAGACGTAAAGGTGGCTGAAACTCTAGTTAAGCATAAAGATAATTCAGAAAAGGTGTTTGACAATATTTTCGTTCATTGAGGCTGAGGAAGCAGATCCAGAATTAGATGAGCAAGCGTAGACTGCTCGTACCGAAGTTGAGTCTGAAGGAGTTTTAGAGTGCTATTATATTTTAAAAAGGAATTCTAATGAGGAAGTAGATATATGCTCACAGAACTGTAGATGAAGAATGAATTATTGTTAATCAAATATTAGTATTGCCCTGATATCATAAGGAGACTTTGCGAATAGCATATGAAATGTCTATGGCAGGGCATGTTGAAATACAGGCATCAGTAAGCAGGTATTTTAGCATCATAGAATCATACAATGCAGATGAGGTATTTCAGCCCTTCTGCACTGATAATGTAAGAAACACCTGACCTTCAATCTAATCTCATGTGCCAGCACTTGGCCTATACAGTCATCTAAATAATTTATATAAATCACAAATAATAGGGGACCCAATACAGAGCTCTGTATTACACCACTGGACACTGGGTTCCAGTCACTAAAGCAGCTTTCTATCCTCTACAACTAAGCATTTTGAATCCACTGTATTAAATTACCCAGGATCCCATGTGCATTTGTTTTCTTGAGAAGTTTCCTTTGTGGGAACTTGTCAAGGGCTTTACTGAAATCCAAATAAACTACATCAATTGTACTGCCCTCATCTACACGCCTGGTCATCTCAAAAGCTTCAATCAGACGTATTAAGTATGACCTCCCTATGAAGCCATGCTGACTACCCTTAACAAGCCTTGCCTTTCCAAGTGGAGATAGATAATTCCTTCAGAATTTTTTCCAATAGTTTCCCCGCCATTGACCTGAGATTCACTGGTTTGCAATTCTCTGGCTCCAGTCTATAATCCTTCTTAAATATCAGAAAAAAATAGTTGTTCTCCAGTCCTCTGGCACCTCTCCCATGGCCAAAGAAGAATCAAAAGTTTTGTTCAGTGCCCCTCCTATCATCTCCCTTGCCTCCCACAGTAGCCTGGGTCATGATTTCTCCATTTTTAAGCCTGCCATCTCTTACAATACTTTGTTCTTTTCAATGTCAATTTGCTCTGTTTTTTCCCCACAGTTGGGAGTGACCCTGAGGAGGTTTAAGTGCAAAGTGCTCAATTTAACAAGAAAGTACTACAAGACCAAGACTTAAGAAGGCGTAATTCAATTCTGGAAAACAGGTTATAAATGTCAGGTGAGAGGAAAACATCAACATGTTGAATGTTAACAGATTGTGTGGGATTACTGAAAACAAAAGCAGGTCATCAATATATCCTTACAATTCTGAATATGATAACCCATTCAGAGCTATTCCTTTAAGGACAGTTATACGTAGCATAATAGTGGAATAGCACAGTATGTCAGGCAGCATTTGAGGATCTCCTCGGATGCTGTCTGACCTGCTGTGCTTTTCCAGCACCACACTTTTTGACTCTGATCTCCAGCACCTACAGTCTTCACTTTCTAAGGGTGAAAAAGTGAATTTGGTTTTTTACTTGTAATAGATAACCAGTTAAAATATAATCTGATTGTGATTCTAATGTTATGTCTATAGTTGTACAGAAGATTGTTAGCAGTTTAGAACCATTAAAATTAATTGTGTATCATTTACAGACACAGGCAACTTTGGAATGATACCATGAAACTTTCAAACCAAGGTTGAGGTATACTGTCACAACAGGATTGGGACAACAAATTAGATGTCTTAAAATTTGTTACCAGAGATTTCCCAAATGATTCTACTGGGTTTAGTTCATTTGAATTGATTTATGGTCATCAGTTTAGAGGTCCATTAAAACTGATTAGGGAGAAGCTCTTGAGACAAAAGGGTGAATCCTCAATAATGGACTATGTGTCCTCATTTTTAGAAAGACTCACAGGAACATACCACTAGTGCATTTGAAAGTTTCACAAGTAAAAATGATAGAATGGACAGACAAACATTTAGCAACTACAATGTTTCAAGTGGGAGATGAAGTTTGACTTTGGTTGCCCTTGCAAGGCAAACATCTGAAAGCAAAATTCAGGGTCCATACAAAGTCGTTTAGAAGGTTAGTAAGTGACTTGCCTGATAGCTAATCCTGACGAAATGGAGAAAAATTGGTTATGTCACATAAACCCATTGAAAAGCTAATTTTGTAAAGAAGAGGATAAAGAGGACCAAGTATGTCAGGTGGTAAGAGTAGTGGAAGATAATAAACACAATAAGAGTGACATAGAAGGAGTAGTAGTTGCTTCTCAGTAAAACACCTATGGTTTGATTACCAAACAGAGGAATGGGTGACATTTACAAACTGTGTTCTCAAATTCAGAGAAAGGAGAATGGCAGGAACTTGGAGAATATATGAGGTAATCTGTAGAGATACACCCTGGATGTATTACAAGAGCTAGGCATGATGTAGGAACATCCTTATTGGTTGAGTCCAGAAAAACATACTTGGGTGGAAATAGTTGGTTTCTTCAGTGATGTATTTGTGACCCGAATGGAATGGGTTCTGTATTGAGAGTTGGATAGTACCAAAGCTATTAGTAAGCAAGATTGCCATTCACTTCATGGTGGGATTCATTTTCCAAGGAATGCAGACATTTGTATGATGAAGGGAATGTGTCCTGTACACGGACTGAAACCAATGGGACATTTGCAGGGTCATAGAAGTTCAATTATGTAGTCAACACAGTTGACCTGTTTGCATAAAAGATTTGAATTTTGTTCAAGTCTCTGTCTATATCTGTATCCTTTCCTTTCATGATGTATATATTGTTTCAATTATTATCCATGGGTTTCTAACTTTCTCTATTTCTCCCTTCCCTTTTATGGTGTTCCTTTCTGGCATCTCACTCACTCTCAATTTCTGTGCAGTACTGAGGCAACATTTCACTGTCAACTGGAAGTGCCTCTATTTGTTTTTCACTTTCTTTCTAAGATTTATCTCCCACTTGAAATAATTCCTGTACTTAATCACTCTTTTGCCCTGTATTTATTGTTCACTCTCTCTTCTTACATCCATCTCAGTATCACACCTCATACCAATTTGTTACTCAAGTTCTCCCGTACTAATTTCTCACTCTCTATTGATTTATTTCTCTTTGCATTTATTTCTCATTCCTTTATCTCTATGCACTCATCATAGAGTTTTGTAGCAGAGAATGGTTCCACCTGATCATCAAGCAACAATCTATTCTAGGCCCATTTTCTAGTGCTTGCCTTGGGGCCTTGTATGCTATGGCATTTCAAGTGTTCATTTAAATATTGTGATGATTCGCACTTCTACCATCCTTTTAGACAGTGAATTCTAGGTACCCACTATCCTCTGATGGGAAATTAGGGAAATCTCTGAATCCCCTCTAAACCCCCTGTTCTCCTGGCTACTGACAAAGGCAAATCTTTCTTCCTATCTATGCCCCTCATAATTTTGCAATCCTCAAGTTTTCCCCAGCATCTCCCCTCACCTCCTCTGCGATAAGGAAATCAAACCTAATATATCTAGAGTCTTTTTATAGTTGAAACACTCAAGTACAATTACCATCCTAGTTAATCATCTTTGCACCCTTTCTAATGCGATTAGATCTTTCCTATAGTGTGGTAACTAAAACTGCACACTGTATTCCAGCTGTGGCCTAAGATAATGTACAGTTCTGTCATAATCTCTCTGCTGTTTTATTCAGTGCTCAAAGTCAGAAGTGGAGGTGTAGGTGTTGGACTGAGGTAGATAAAGTCAGAAGTCACACAACACCAAGTTATAGTCCAACAGGTTTGTTTGAAATCGCAAGCTTTCAGAGCACTGCTCCTTCATCAGGTAACCTCACATTAATATTCAATGCTTCACGAATAAAGGTCTGTTCATATCATCCTATTGTCTAAAGCTTTCCTCCTCACTATTTATCATGCCACCAAATTTTATGTTACCTGTGAACTTACTGACCAAACGTCTTACATTCACATCTAGATATTTACAAACAGCAAAGGACCCAGCTCCGAGCTGGTACGCTACTGGACACAGCTTCCTGTCACAAAAACACCCTTCAACTGTTACCCTCTTCTTCCTATCACTGAATAATTTTGAATCCAATTTACTAAATTTCACTGGATTCTTTGGAGCCTTGCCTTCTTTACCAGTTTTCCCAGTGACAGCTTGTCAAACATTTTATTGACGTCCATGCTAAAATACATCAACTGCACTCTCACATATACACCTAGTCACCTCCTTAAAAGATTAAAACCTTTCAGTCATGACCTCATTCTTGAAAAGCCATGCTGACTATTTTTCATTGACCCTTGCCTCTCCAAGCGGATTTTAATGAATTTTCTTCAGAATTTATTTCTAAATGTTTTCCTGCCGATCTGTTAGACTCAATGGCTGAAAGTTTTGGTTTATCCCTACCATTCCTCTTAAATAATGGAACTTCTTCATGGTCCTCAATTCCCTGGCATCTCTGTTATGGCCAGAGAAGATTTTAAATTAATGTCAGGGTCCCTGTAATCACCTCATTTGCCTCCCACAGAAACCTAGGATACATCTTATCTGTATCAGGGAACTTATTCAATTGTGGGCTACTAAAACCATCATTACCTCCTCTTTTTCAATTGTAATTTATTCAAAATATGTTTCAGTCCTCTACCATAATTTCAATACTAACATCATCTTTCTCTTGAGTGAATACAGATACAAACATATGTATTTAAAACCTCACCTATATCTCCTGACTCATCCTAGTTTCAAACTTCAGCTCAGCACTGTCCCCATGACTTGTCCGGACTTGTCCGACCTGCCTATCTCCTTTTCCACCTATCCTCTCCACCCTCTCCTCCCTGACCTATCACCTTCATCCCCTCCCCCACTCACCCATTGTACTCTATGCTACTCTCTCCCCACCCCCACCCTCCCCAAGCTTATCTCTCCACACTTCAGGCTCACTGCCTTTATTCCTGATGAAGGGCTTTTGCCCGAAACGTCGATTTCGTTGCTCATTGGATGCTGCCTGAATTGCTGTGATCTTCCAGCACCACTGATCCAGAATCCACACACAATTTGCCATTTTAATTCTTAATGGGCTGTACTCTTTCCTGGTTATCCTCTTGCTTCTAATAATATTTTAATTAACCTGTTCAGATGTGAAATGACATATCTTTGGAACAGGTGGGATTTGAACCTCGACATCCAAGTTCTCTGGACTTGTTGGTCCCACTTTTCATTTTCATGGGAACGTGTTAGTCTCACTATTCTTTTTATCATACTAAAATTAGCCAGGCCCCAAATCAGATTATTTCTGGTCTACCTTTGTCACTTTCATTGACCATCTTAAACTTTACTTAGTTATGGTCACTATCACTGAAATGCTGTTCTACTGATTCTTCTGCCATTTGCCCAACTTCATTCTCTACAATTAGGTCTAGCACCACTTCCCTTCTTGTAGGATTTCCTATCTTAAAAAGCTCCCTGACACATTTGAAGAATTCTATCCCCTCTAAGACTTTGTCGATCCCAGGTAACATTGGAGAAACTGAACTCCTCTGCTATTATTACCCAATTATTTTCACGGTTGTCTGTATCAGGGAACTTATTCAATTGTGGGCTACATCTCTGCCCTTCTGTCTTTCCCTGTCTGTTAGAGATCAGTAGTATGCTCTCAACAATGTGTTTGTCCCCTTTTTGTTTTTTACTTTCTACACATGGGTCTCACTCGAGGAACCATCTGAGATAGCAACCGTTCTTATTACAGTCATTGATTACTTGGTCACCACCTCCTAGTTTACATCCCTCCACGTGTTGCTAGAAGATTCTCTACACTGGAACATTGAGCTGCTAGTCTGCCCTCCTCCCTCAACCATGTCATCAGGATATATTTTATTTCCCCCACTTGATCATTCTTTTTACTACTCTCACAGTTTCTCCAAGTAATTATTTTGCACTTTATTGTTCTTTAATTATCTTTTACCTGATCTAACTTTTGAAAATTCGTTCACAGGATGTGGGTGTCACAGTTTGGTTGCATTTCTTGCCCATCCCTAATTGCTCTTAAGAAGGTTTTGCTGAACCGCCTTTTGGAAACTGCAGTCCATGTGGAATCTCTTTGTCATTTCAAACTCAAAATTATACATTTCTTTCCATAACCCCCATGTATCTCTTTACAATTGCCTCACATTGTATCTCCATGTATTTTTGATCTGAGTCCATCTACAACACATTTTCTCCACACTTCTCTCAAGCTCTGATTTCTTTCTCTTCCTTCTCCCTATATTTATCCTCTGTTCGGTGTATCAATCTGATGCACTGTTTATTTCCTCTGCCCCTCCGTTTCTCCCTGTCGGAGTGCTGTATGGAGCTCCTGGCCTCTATTTACCCCTGACAGCCCCCCCAGTCTCAGTCTTGTCTGTCTGTCTGCTAAGGATGGGGACACTCTCTCTGTGCCAATGAGCGCTTTGCCGTGTGCAGGTGTCAGATTCCGTCAGAGGGGTGTGGACGCGCCGGGGAGCAGTCGGAGTTCGCTCGCCATCCGCAGCATCATGTCTCCAGCTGCATCCCTGTGAAGTATGGGCTCGCCATCCCCGGCGGAGCGGGGCAGCAGCAGCAAGAGAGGCAGCGACAAGCCGGACAAGAGCCCCCTGGTCCCGGGACAGCAGGCGGACCTCGCCAGCCCCTGGAACGGGCACCTCTTCCTCTGGGACTGGGCCAGGAGGCCGGCTCGCATGGGAGACGGAGCGCTGCTCAGCCGGGACCGGAGCCGATCGCGTTAAGGAGGCACAGACCACCCCCCATACCCCGCTTTCCCCTTCCCAGCCCCCCCAACCAATCCCCCAGGGTCCCAGCCGGAGCCATGGCGGCTCTCTGGCTGCAGGAGTTCCAGCGGCAGAGCGACGAAGCTCCGCAGCCGTACCCCGGAGAGGAAGCCGAGCAGCAGCCCGGCAGCAAGCGGCCGCCGCCTGGCCCTCTGGCCGGCCTCCTCCTGATGGACGAACATCTGCCGGTGCTGGCGGCCGAGCGACAAGAGGCTCCGGGCGAGGAGACGGCCGCTCACCCGGGCATCGAGGAGCTGCTGTGTCAGCTCCGGCAGAAGGACAGCGACCTGATCCTGGCGGCCAAGCTGGGCAAAGCGCTCCTGGAGAGGAACCAGGAGCTCAGCAACCAGTTCGAGATGATGCAGAGGGAGCTCACAGACAAACTGGAGGTAACTGGGGAGGGGAGGGGAGAGGGGACAACGACTGCTCAGACCCCACAACCCAGTACCTCACACTCTTCTTTGCCCCCCCCCACACTCTTCTTCCCCAATGCTCTTCCCCCACACTCTGTTTCCCCCCCCACACTCTGTTTCCCCCCCACACTCTGTTCCCCCCCCACGCTCTGTTCCCCCCCCACGCTCTGTTCCCCCCCCACGCTCTGTTCCCCCCCCACGCTCTTCCCCCCCCACGCTCTTCCCCACGCTCTTCTTCCCCCCCGCTCTTCTTCCCCCCCCGCTCTTCCCCCCCGCTCTTCCCCCCCCCGCTCTTCCCCCCCCACGCTCTTCCCCCCCCACGCTCTTCCCCCCCCACGCTCTTCCCCCCCCACGCTCTTCCCCCCCACGCTCTTCCCCCCCACGCTCTTCCCCCCCCACGCTCTTCCCCCCCCACGCTCTTCCCCCCCCACGCTCTTCCCCCCCCACGCTCTTCCCCCCCCACGCTCTTCCCCCCCCACGCTCTTCCCCCCCCACGCTCTTCCCCCCCCACGCTCTTTTCCCCCCACGCTCTCCTCCCCCCGCTCTTCTGCCCACCCGCTCTTCCCCCCCACACACTCTTCTCTCCCCACCCCCCCCCCCCGCATCCCCAACACACTTCTCCCAACCTGCCTTCAGCTGACCCCATGTTGCCCTCTTTCTCCTCAGTATTATTTATCTGTATTTATAGTCCATGGTATTCCTCTCCTGTAAGCACTGTTCCATCTTAACCAGTCATGCTATTCTATTTCATCCCAGCTGGCCCCTTTCTAGTTCCCTTCATTGTGGTGTTCCCCATTTCATAACTTTGTACCCAAATTATCATGTCTATTTATGCCATGCTATATCAATGTATGTCATCACTATCTGCCACAATTACAACACTGTATTTATGAGCTGATGTTCTTCCTAGATCACACTACATGCATTCAGATTGAAAATTGAAAAACACTGCCAGAACATTCAAATCTGGAAATATTGTAATATCACAGGATATCACTAATTATATCATGTAAATGACATTGAATGTTCTGGGCAGTGCATATTTTGGTGCCAGACTTTAATAGTAGCTATTATGTTGTAATTTGCTACTGTTAAACTTAATGCAACAACCTTGTTCCGTGTCTTGCACCTTTAGGCATGGGATCGATCTTAGGCTCCATCTGCTTTGGAACAGTGAATTGATTAATGACTTGTGACCTTTCCAAACTGGAACTTTAAAGTGTTTTAGATGCGGCTGGACTGCTGATGATTCTAAGGCTGATCCGTAACTTTACGACAATTTACTGCTGGAAAGAGACAAAAAAAAACTGTAGATGCTGGAATCCAAAGTAGACAAGCATGAGGCTGGAAGAACACAGCAAGCCAGGCAACATCAGGAGGTGGAGAAGTCAACATTTTGGGTATACCTAAAGCACCGACTTCTCCACCTCCTGATGATGCCTGGCTTTCTGTGTTCTTCCAGCCTCCTGGATGTGTGGAAAGAGCAGTTTCTTCTCTGAATCAGTTTTCGGTGGCTGTGATGATGCAGTCAAACTTCATCATGAATATTGTACAGGATACCAGTAAAGTGCATTTGTTTGTCTCAGATAAGCTAAATGCACGTCTCTCTTCACTGCACAACTCCAGTCAAATGTGTCTCTTCCTGTTGCAGATGACACACTTAGAATATGCAGTAGAGAGTTACCTGTTCAGAAAAGTGTCAACTTTGTTTTGAGAGAGAAAGCTTGTGAATTTCCCATGTAATGAAAATGGACTATCGTGTCATCTTCCTCCTCCTCCTCTTCTTCCCCTCCCCACCCCTCTATCTCTGCACTCTGCATTTAGTGTGTTTGAAAAGCATGATGGTATTTGGCTGTTTAGTTTTAAGCAAGCCCTCCTTCCTGGAATTAATGCAGAACAGAGACCAGCATACAAAAGGGTGCATAGAGAATATTCCTCTTTGTGACCAAATATAGCAACTTGTCTTTCTAAAACATACATGGAACAGAATGTTACTACAGACATCAGAGCGAAAAAGCAGAAGGGGTAAAAGAAAGCTTGGGAGACATAGGCAGGTTCTTGGAAATATTGGAAAGCATGGAGGATGGTGACATGGAGAGATTTAGGGAATATATTCCAGAGGACAGGGAGCTGATGACTAAATGAGTTGTTGCCAGCATGGAACGAGGGTTGTACTGGAGTAGGCAGATCTGAGGGTCTTGGAATGCACATGTGGATTAGGTAACTGAGATAAGTAATGAAGATAACTAATGAGTTGAAGAAGTTTCTTCAAATTCATTGAGGCACAGCAAAAAAAAAGTTAAAACAAGAGGGAGTGGGAATGCGGCACAGTGTGCAGGTGCAGATGATGACCTTAGCCTCGGACATGAGCTAAGGTTTGTCGAAGGAAATCCTGGCGTATTGATTTATTAGATTGGAGAAGTTTGGTGTTAACAGTTTCATGGTTCCACATCTCTTGTGGAATTCAAGCAGATTGATGTGGTCACAGTGGGAGTACAGAGTTCTTGGAGGATGCTGAAATGGGTGCCTTTGGTTTGTTTCCCAACGTGATGGAAAGAATTTTGATGGAAATGGAGATCCCATCAACAGTCTTGAGACCAGTAAAAAAAAAAGGTACACGCTTGAAAGATGTAATGCACAAATGAAACCTAAAACTGTCAGAGAGAGAGAGAATGAACAAACTTCATGTTTTATTGGGGATCGGTTTAACTGAGTTGGCTGGATGGTTGGTTTACAGAGCAATGTGATACCAACAGCATGAGTTCAATTCCCACCCTTCTCAACCTCTTCCCTCGCCTGAGGTCTGGTGGCCCTCAGGTTAAATCATCAGCAGTCACTTCTCTCTGAGAGCACCCCTATGGTCTGGTACAACTGTGACAACACACCGACAACAACCATGTTTTATTGTTAACTCCGGGTTGATGAGACTTAGAGAAAATAGTCATTTAATTTATCATGGTGTCAAAAGAATGGTTAGGAGCTCGATTGCTACTAATCTACCTCAGTGTTTTCTCTGCAGGACCAATCTTCCTTTGCTGAGTACAACTACTCCACAGTCACAAAATAAAGGAAAAAGAAGAGCTCAGTTATATGCTGGGTTGACATACTTTTCCATTTTCTATATAGTTAAAGAGAGATGGGGATATTATTGACAAAAATAAATAGAAGCATTCAAATGCTAAAGGGAATGTCATTTTCATCTCAATAGCAGTCTCATTTTCCTGAGCTGCAGCTCAGAAGAGGCACAAATGCAGCAATGGAGTCCAAGTCTCATGCAACCTCATGGTCAAGCTTCAGAGAACAATCTTCTTCTATCCCCTTAGTCCACAAGGATCAGTGGAGCTATGGAACCTGTGGCTGCTGTTTTTGTGTAGATATATCTGGAGGGGTGGCAATGACCATTTTAGCTGGCTTCATTTATGTGTTTCCCTGGCAGGTTAGCTGTATCTCCTGAACATGTTCCTGTGCCAGGGAATGTCAGGGCTTGAGCTTGTACATTCAGACAAGTTAAAGGCTTTGCTGGCATTTATTTTGCTTGATTTGTGTTCAGGTATGAGCAAGATTGACTTAAAAAGGATTCCATTCTCTTTTTGTATTCCAGTCAGGTATGTCTAAGACTAGAACAGCTAGTGACAATTGAGCAATGAATTTTCCTAATTCAATTATTTCCTCATTAATATCTAAAAATTAAGCCTAGAAGAATGAAAATTGTTGGATGTGTTTGGTTCTTAAAGCTGAAAGCTGAGATATGGCTCCCTGAGGTCCATATTCCAACCTCATGAGCAGAGAAGGCTTTATCAACTAGGAGGCAAAATAGGGAGAAAATTAATCACCTTGCTTCTTTTCCATTCTCAACACTGTTCACTGTTCATTTCAATCCCCATGTGTAAAATGTAGTATTTACATAGATACAGTGACAAGATGGTAAGCTTTGTAAGAAATGTCGTTCTTTGCCAGAGAGCCACATTTCAAATTTTGCAAGTGATGCTCATGCAGACCCAATACACTTGCCATTCATTTAGAGGAACAGAGATTTTGAGGGTTGAACTGCTGAAGGTTGAAGTAGACTGCATAAACATTGGAGGCTGTTACACTCCACAGTTGGACTGTGGGAATATGGAAGAAATAGCCCACGTAAATATGTATGAAATATTGTCTTAACTTGCTGAACAAAATATCTGCAGAGGATAGCACATATAGCTGCATATAATGATGTACTGTTCACATAGATCTCTGTAAGATGATGAAATACAGTTCATACTGCTCACAGTGTACTGAGATAAATATGCACATTCAGACTGAAATATACTGTATGTACTGTTCATTTGACGTCTAGTTGGCTGAGATATGAGTAAGACTATGGGAAGGACATTTGAATGATGCCCTTGTTTATTTTCCATTGTTGAGCATGGAAAAGAGGAAGCAAAGGTTTTAACTTCCTCCATATGTTTTCCTCTAAGCTCTACGAAACCTTTTTTGCTTGTGAGGTTGGAGCCTGAATGTTATAGATCCATTTGGTCTTTGAGAAAGTGTTACATAAATTCTCAAACAAAACTTTAGGATTTTCTTTTTAATTCTTCCATGGTGGGAAAGTGGAATTGGCATTTTTTTTACTCGACTCTAATTGCCATTGAGAAGGTGGGAATGAACAGGGCACCTTGTGTCGGTCTATCTATAGTGCTGTTCGGAAGGGAATTCCAGGAGTTTAATCCAACAACAATGAAGGAATAGTTATGTAGTTTCAATTCAGGCAGGTGTGTGGCTTGGAGGGAAAATTCAAAGTTATGTTTTTTCCAAGCATCATCTGTCCTTGTCCTTCTAGGTGTTGGATAGTGGAGATTATGGATTTGGGAGCTGCTGTTTAAGGAGCCTTGCTGCTGTGCATCTTACAGATAGTACTCCCTGTCGTCTCTATATATTGGTGAAGGGAATTAATGTTAAAGGTGGCATCTGAGTAGCCACTCATGGGTAACTTTGCCTTGGATAGTGTTGAGCTTATTGAGTTTTTTTTTAGGAGCTGCACTCATCCAGGCAAATGGTGAGTTTGCCATCACATTCCTGATGGTAGTCAGGTTTTAGGTCAGCAGTCGGTACAGTAAATCATTCGCTGCAAAATTTCTAGTCTCTAACCTGTTCTTGTGGTCAATCATAGAATCCATTTGGCCCTTCGAATCACACCTACCCATTGAAGAGCATCCCACCGAGACCCACCCCACTTGCCTTATCCCTGTAACCTTGCATTTCCCGTAGCCAATCCACTTAACCTCCACATCTATGAACTGTGCGAGGAAACCAGAGCACCCGGAGGAAACCCACGCTGACATGGAGAGAATGTGCAAACTCTACACAAACAGTCACCCAAGATTGGAATTATACCGGGGTTCCTGGAGCTGTGAGGCACCATGCCATCCATTGGAACACCCTAGATTTGTTGGAGCTGGCCATTATTAGGCACTGTGTGATATGATTAAATTAAAAGATTAATATTCTGAGTTGATACAGATTTGAGCTCCCTCAGTTCAGTGATGAGATCATCTGTTTTTATGATGATGGGTGAAGCATAAATCTTGACCAGTTCCCTGGAAGTTCTGTCCTGCCTTTCCTGAATAGAGCCATGGAACCTTTTACCCTCATTTGATATAGGAAATGCATCCTCAGTTCAGTGTGTTATTTAAATACTCTGATATTCGAGTACTTTTATGTATTCTGCTGGATTCTTGTTAATTATTTGATTTTTGTGGAAATGGGATTTGAATCCACAACCTATTGAAAATGCTGCCAGTGATCCTTTTGAAAGCCAGGGATGGGAGAAAGTGCCCTTCTTTATACAATGTTCTCAGTCTATCAGATCTCTAATATTTTTTGGGGGGGCTCAGACTCATGGTGCACTGCTGTACACATTGTTTTTGAATGTCCAAAAGCCATTTTAAGGGCTTGATACTCTACACATGTGTATTTTCAGCAGAATCTCAGGGCCACCACTGTGCAAAGATACATTTCATCTTGATAGTTGGAATCCTCAATCCTGCAGTGTATCTAAATTTTTCCAGAAATGCATCACATGTATCTATGCAAACAAAAGTAACATAAAACAAAGCAAAGTTCTTTGTTCCGGCAGTTTCTTTCCATGCATAAAATGCTGAAATAATGCCTTCCTTACTGTTCTTCAGATGTTACACTATCACTGTGCGAAATGTCTTGTTTTATTTTTGAAATCCTCTCTAGCAATCCTCCTCAGTAATCACAGTTCCCACAATCTTTGTGTCACCTGCAAACTTACTTGTTGAGGAAGAAGATCAGTTTTGATTGTATTAAATAGAGGAGCAAGTTTAGAAAGTAGTTGGTCTACTTTCCTATTTCTTATTTTAGAGATAGGTTGACCCATTGGATTAGCAGAAGGAAGGGAAGCTTCAGAGGCCATTGTTCACATGTCCTTCATCTAGTGATGCTGAAGTGCATAAGGTTCTTGCAATTATTTATTGGAGATGCAGGTGGAGAAGACTGGGAGAGGGAATACAAACACATAAGAAAGTGCAACAGGTGCTAAAGAGAAGAATGAGCTGCCAGAAGAAATGGCGGAGGCTGGTACAATTGCAACATTTAAGAGGCATTTGGATGGGTATATGAATAGGAAGGGTTTAGAGGGATATGGGTCGGGTGCTGGCAGGTGGGACTAGATTGGGTTGGGATATCTGGTGAGCATGGACGGGTTGGACCGAAGGGTCTGTTTCCGTGCTGTACATCTCGATGACTCTATGTTCAGTCACGTTCAATGTATGGAAGTTTCTCAAGCAGTGGCAAAGATCTTGAAAATAATCTGGGCCTACGCAAACAAGGTTGTGAAACAAAGTATTCCAAAATGGAGAATTATATTCTCATTTTTGTGGAACAAATTATAGGTGTAGATTTGACTTCCTTCACAAGATTCAGAAATATGATGATTTACTTCCTTTGTTAGAAAGTTCCAACTACCCAATTAACTGAAAGGAATTTGAATGATTCATCAGATTGTGTCCCTTTCAATTGGATCAGCATGGCAAGTCGTTTGACCTGACTGGCATTCCTGGTAACTGAAAACTGAGAGTTTAATTGATGACTGCTGCAAGATATTCCAGATAGTTCATGTTCACGTTGTATTGGATCATAGTTACAGGAGAGTATCAAAGAAGGGCAAAAGGTAGGGTTTTAAAAATAGTATTGTCGTTTCTCTTCATTACGGCATCTATTACCTTGAGTCCTGCCTTCTTGGTATAAGATAAAGCAGCAGCTGCCACAGTAACTGTAAGTTGTGAGGTTCATTCACACCGCTTGGATGATTATATTCCCAGGAAAATAAATTATTCTAAGAGTTCTCTAATGATTAAATTGTTTCTAAGATTGGATGTATCTCTTTGGTCAAGGTTGCCGTGTGCTGCTCTATTCTATGTTATTATTGAAAGACCTTGCATGTGTAAATCCTATTATGTGGTAGTTTGCACAGTGAGGATTGTTATGGTTCAGGTTCTCATATACTGGCAGAGTGCTGTACAGTCACATATGGGGAAGATGGTTAGAAATCATGCATTGGCAGAATGCTGTGTTGGAGTCACACAGAGCCGGTAGCAAGGGTTGATTTTGGTGTGTAATTTTTGTGAAATTGAAGAATTTTCATTTGCATTATTCAATGTCACAACCTTTTCTTAGGCCCTCACTAAACATTCACCCACCCACGCCAAGAAGCAATGAATAAATTACCAAGTCACTGATGACGATACAGGGAGTGACGTGTTGCTGCAGAAAATGATTAGACTGATTTAACATCAGATTGTGAACTAAAGCACTTGTTTGTACACATGTATCTTTTTAATTTTTATTATTAATTTGCCTTTGATATAATTGCTCCTTTGAACATTTCTTGCTTGTTTCTCCTAAGTTCTGCATATAGAGTTTTGCACATTCTGTCCCATGCATCCTGATGTATTCAAATTAACATCAACAGCTCATACGTTCTTTCTGGAATCTGAAAACGATGGAAATGCTGATCCTATCATATTTAGACCTTCGAAGCCTAATCTTGAGATAATCATATTGCTATTGATTTGTGTACATAATTGTTCATGTTTGAGCATTTATGGATCCAATGTAATGGGGTTCAGGCCTTTTATTAAGATTTCCAACTTTTCTCAAAAAAAGCTTCAATTCCTATTAAATCCTCATTTTTACAGTTTGCTGATTTTATTTATCGAACTGTTTTACTGTTTCCCCATATCTGACCTTTGTGCACTTCTGCCATTTCAGTTTGTGACCTCTGTCCCTGATTAAAACTTCAACTCTTTTAGGATCGATTATTTGTCTTGTGTAGTTAACTGATAACTTAATCTGACTAATTTAATTTAGACTCCAATGACACAATCATTTTTGGACTAATAAATAAATATCACCCTTCCTCCACAGCACTGATTTCAGTAGAACAGACAGGATTAAAAATTGATGTAGATCACTCAGCCTATTTCTACCATCCCTGGCATTTGTAGTTATGTTGCAGCATATTACAAAATCAACCTAATTTAGCTTACAAGTTGTTGAAATGAAGTTTTTATTACCAGAAATGCAAGTTTATTTTTGCTGTCTTTTCTGCTTGTAGCAGTCTTTTAATGTGGCTTACGCTGACATTAGGGATTGGAAGTGACGTAGAACAGAATAGCCCTTCAGCCTACCACATCTGTACTGACCATGATGTTCTTCTAAACTAATCCTGTATCCCAGTTGTAAAACAAAGGGGAGTGCAGATTTGCATTGGAAATGTGACAAGGAATTGGGAGGAATGTTAATTCTTAGTATGATCAATGAAGCAAAGCTACTGCAAAGCAACCTTCTAAACTCTGGCCTAGGTATACAAATGATACAACTACTCAGATACTGAATGAGTGCATGTTTTAGTGCTGAACAGGAAAGGATGTTGTTTGCCTTACATTGGGTGATCCCTATCTTGCTAAAAGAATAGGAATATTGTGGTTTGCAGTCAGTTATCTCTCACAAAATAGATAAAAATATTGCTTACTCTGTATTTGTATTCTGGGTATAAAATCAGTTCCGGTCATATTTGAGATATGTTCAGAAATTTTCTTTTCTTTGTTTCTCCATTTTGACTAATTTCAAGTATGATTCTGTCATAGTTGGAGAAGGTGTGTCAGGTAGCAGAATCTTTATTACATTGTGAATTTATTCAATCATTAGTGACATTTTTTTATAAAATGGCGCCTGGTCTACCTTTGATGTGATGAGCCATTATTGAACAATAATAGCAAATGAATCCAATTTTCGTTGTATCCAACATCACTGTCCAGCTGCATATATTTTTGGGCAGGTGCTGAGAAAAGGTATTCACACAATTTCATTGAGGTCTATCCAATAAATAGAGCTCTGCGTACATAATGTCATGGCTTGAAGCACTTGCCCTATTCCCAGTCTGACTACTATAGTGGAAATCCCCAAATGGGAATTTGGGTAGTCAGTTTCATTTTTCAAAAACGGAAGGATTTGCTCAGACAATATGAATATTTTTTGCGACTCACTTGTGGTATAAGTATTTTTTAATTCTATTCAAAAATGAGATCACAGGATGTGTAAAATGAAAAAGGGGAAGGGAGAGGGAGACTTGTATGATTTTGGGATATTGACAAAGTTTCTCTGCATTGTGTGGGTGCTCCTGGGCATGTTTGGTCTTTACATTCTCACATAGTTTCCCACATGTTTTGTCTCTTCTGCTTCTGAGCCCTTGAACAATTTTGTCTGAAAATGGTGGTGTGTTTAGTGCTTGAAGATTCAATAGTATATGGTAATTTTCAAATAATTATTTCACTCTGACTACAATCATTTATTTTACCATGTGTTAACTGAATTATATGCTGTGGTGAAGAAGCAATCTATTGCAGCATACACTCAAAACTTAGGTCGAGCAGAGACCTGTGATTCCTGATGAAGGGCTCTGGCCCGAAACGTCCAATTTCCTGTTCCTTGGATGCTGCCTAACCTGCTGTGCTTTAACCAGCAACACATTTTCACCATTGTGAACAGCATGAATTGTTTCACAAAGATCCAAAATTTATCCAGATCAGCTGTATCCAGTTGCAAATCCTATCGTATGTCTGAAATATGTCTGGCAGTCCTTTCTGTATCTCCTCTCTGGAGCGTTTGCACTAAGGTTTCTTCTCTGAGCCCATGATCAACTACTTGTCAGTGCTTTCACCTTTAATGTTGTCCATCTTCACTCACTTTACTGCCTTCGTTTAATTCTATTCAAAGGAATTCTCCATCCAACTCTGTAACCTTAGCACCTCGATTGGCGTTAACACCTCTGAGCGTTCTGTGAGCAATAAAACTGTCTCTGACCATTTACCAAACTATCTCTCTGCCCATCCGCCCCTTAAATTCTCACCCTACCTTAAACTTGCTAATCTCTGTTCATTGGTTCTTTGTTAGTGTGCCACTATTACTGTTAACCTGAAAAGTGCATTGATTCATGCTTTCAGTGCTCAAGTCAGTACTGAAGCCATTCACTGTCTCCAGTCTCAGCCAATTGCACTAGTTTGGCCCCCATCGTTAGTCCTTAAAGGAGGTCTGAGAGTCAGAGCATCAAGAATACATGAAATAAAACTGACCCCAGTTGACAAGTAAATCAGGTTTAACTCCAACAAATATCACAAAGTTTCCCTGTTTGTTGTCAGATTCTCCATTTGCAGGATCAGCTTCTGTGTTAAGCTAAAGAAAAGTGCTCCTCTTTCCTGTGGCAAATCAGTCTACCATCTCTGAGCACTGATTGCAATAAAACTATTTCTGATCACTTTCAAGGGCTCCCTTACCATTTTCACCTATCTGTCTTCTAATCATGTGAGCCTCGACATCTTCTGGGAAAGGAAACGGTTGTTTTTCACATCCCAAACTCCCCACAACTCCCATCTGCACTTAGCTGTCTGTTTGTCCATCACAGTAGCTCTGCCAATGTTAAGCTGCACAAATCATTTATAACTGCAATGGCAAAATCCTAGCTGGCGACAACAGTTTTGCAACTACCCATATGCTCAGTCATCCCATCAACTCCACTTCTGATACCTTCATTCCCATCTGTCTCACTCTGGCCACCCTGTTAAGGTCCTCATCTCTCCTTCCCAAATGAAAGAGAATGCAATCTTGAATGGATGTAGCAGACATGAGCAGATGAGCCAATCGTGCCATGTCTGGCTGGACCATGCAAAACACTATTCGGTCACGTTCTTGAATGCCAAAAATGCAGAGTTGACCCTGTCTATTCTCCAATTTATGCTGTTACCTTAAATTGCTCTTCTCAACCCCTTCACACTTGAATATAACATGTGAGGAGCTGATGGATGTCTTCCTCATTGGGGTTAAGATTGTTTGAAGAGCTGTTTCAGCCTTTCCCCTCATTTCCTTCAAGATAAACTTCATATCAAGTTAAACACTGCACTTTCTTAACCCCCCACCCCCCACCAACACCCCTTACCTTGGAGTTATCTTCAGTTTATCTACCATCTCTCTGTGTGCCCTGTCTGAGCTTATCACTCCATCTCCAAATTTTCTTTCATCCAGAAAGTTCCTGAACATGTTGCTGACATTCGCATCCATGCTCATCTTTTTGCAGAATACCGTTATTGAATCATTACAATCTGAATTCTACCCCTAATACAGTACAGAATGACTCTTGACAAAAATCACATGATTCCTAATGTGACAGCGACAAATAAAACTTTTCCTCACCACTCTTTCAGCCTGTCTTCAGCCTTTGATAAAGTTGATTGCTTGAATACATTGAGGACACTGTATAAATTCAAGTCATGATTTAGCTCGCTATTGCAAGATTTTCAAAAGTTTACAAATATTACTAAAGGAAACAATCAGCTGATTAATATAGGGAGATTGACAGCTCCTGAAACACTCTGCCAAGTTAATTAGCTGATTTAAATAGTTGCCAGCAACTTGCAAAACTAGTGCTCCTATCTCTGGACCAAACCAAACCAACTGACTCAACAAAATCTTCAAATCAATATTTGAAGGTAGCTTGTACCAAACAAGAAATAATGAAGGAGTTTATTTTGATCATTGACTAATATAACTAAACAGTGGGACACAGCACTCAATAAGAAAGAAATTGCTTTTTTTCTTCGCTAACCTGAAGTTTGAGTTGTCACTAAAACCTAGTGTACGAGTTGTACTGGTATATATTTTTCCAGTTAAAGTTCCAAGTTTGTTTTCTATAAAATCCTCTTTTGTATTTTTAAAGAAAGCTAATGTTTTTCTGCTGTCAGAGGTAATGTGATTTCCTTTCTCCCGCCAGCATCTGGAACAAGAGAAGCACGAATTGCGAAGACGATTCGAGAACCGTGAAGGAGAGTGGGAAGGCCGTGTTGCTGAGCTGGAGAGTGATCTGAAGCAGCTTCAAGATGAATTGGAAAGGCATCAAGTCCAGTTACGTGAGGCAAACAAGGAGAAAGTAAGAGCATTAAGGGAACTCTCTGAACAGAACCAACGCCTCCTAGAACAACTCACCAGGGTAAGTTGTGCCTTGTGATAGATTTAAGCAGAAGTTTAAGCTGCTCCATCAATTTCTGACGTGAGGTTAAATTTCCTTCATTACAAATATAACATTCTGACTGTTCTATTAAGATTTTGTGAGTATGTGGTGACTGGAAGAGGGGCATGCCTCTGACCATATTTGGGGATGCAATTATTGACCGAGTGTTAAGCAGGACAGTTCTTGGCCAAGGCACAGTGGTATACCTGGAATTGTCGAGGTTGAACACTGGGGATGGGGCTTGTTAATGAGTATATGTGTGTGCATCAGGAAACTTTTGAATTTGTGTTGGCAAGGGACTTGCTGTTGAAATAGTGATATGAAGGGAATAAATCGAGATTGTAGAATATTGTGCTAACATTGTACGAAGCATTTCAATTTGAAGAAATCTGCTTTTAGCATTGTGTAGAGTATTTAATTTGGAAGGGATTAAGAAGATTTGAATCCTACACAGATGGACTGTTGTATTTGCTGTTACCATGGAAGCAGGACTACTCAATTAAGTCGCAGGGTATAAAATGGCTGAGTCATTGAATGTACAGACATGTTATCAGTGATCACTGCTTTCTGCTGCTCTCTGTAAATGGCAAATAGGCTTACACAGAAACAAAACTGACATTGAAGGGGCTGGGTTACTCCTGTAACTGTCTCAAAATTAGGTGGTGTTTATTTCATGCTTGATGTAACTCTATTTCCAATATGCACTGACACCCCTGCTATGTACCCATTAGCTCTGCAAAATGGATGTACCAATGTAGAGACACAGGCATGCATTTCACTGAAATGGAAGCAGTGTGCCATGATTTAAGAATAGACATAAAGCAATATCTGTGATTACTTGAAATCTGTCGTTGACACAGTAATTATTGGAAGTCAGTATCTGAAAGACTGGCTAATGCTTTTGATATGAACCTTAATTTGTTAAATCCCTGTGACTAATCATTATTGGCATGTTTTCCTTGCGCTTTAATTTACTGCTCAATACAATCCAATTCTTGTAGCCTTACTATTTTGGTCCCTCCTTTCTCACCTTATAAGTGACAAAACTGAGATTAGTAGCTCAACTGGAAGCTGTAAACTTACATACTATTTGGTGCAGCGCATGAATAATATAAATATCAGATTTTTAAAATTTATTGCTGGCTCTGAATCTATCATGTCACAAATTAAGAAATGCAGTGCAGTCTTTAAAACACCTCATGACTGAAATTCCTGAGAAATTTCTGAAGGAATCCACAACATCTGAACCATGCTCTCTTCTGTAATGGTTTTCTTACAGATCAGCAGTACCTTTTTATTCTAATCAAAACGGTTATTTCTGGTTAGTCACATTGTCATTGTTGTGATCTATCAATGCAAAGTACTGCTTGTCCTATATCAATGGAGGAGAGCTGCTGCTGATGGTCTTGGTTAGCATCCAGTCTGGCTCCGAGTGTGAAATAGGTGAATTTAACAGTGCATGTTGCATCTGTTATTGTAGGACCAGATTAAATCAAGGACCATAAAGGGCTGTCAACCCATTTGGGAAAGAGAAGGTGGGATAGAGGTTGATGCTTATAAACATCAGTTTGATAGCTGTGTGCTATATTTAGTCTGATGCAGAATAAGAGATTTCGTTCATTCCAAATTCAGGTCAGCAATGAAAGCTGGCTAAATTTCTCCAGTTTTCACAGAGTAGACTACACCTGGAAATCAAACCCTTAAAGCACACTGTTGCCTTGTTATTTGCTGCCATTATTTGACTCTAATTATTTTGGTTCCACTTGTCCCTTGTGTGTTCTATGTTTTAAATGATCTGGGTTTAATGGCTGCTATAAGCTGCACCTAAAGCACTGAGAGTGCATGGATGTCACATCTAAATGGTATCTTTGTAAACGAAATAATATGCTTTACAGATGCATTGGACCAAATAGAAGTGGTCTGAAGAAGATGTTTTAACTGTGTTGTGGCTCGACATCACTGTCACTTTGTCTCTCCCCAACAGGTATTGACTAAGTTGTTTAGAAACAAAAGCATTGACCAGGCACAGTTTCTCAATCTGAGTATAGTGGCATTCAGATTGTATTAATATGATGGATGCAAGTGCAACTAGTTGCGCTTGATGCATGAGGGTTGCTCCAAGTCTACCCTTGTGTTTGCATCACACTGCAAGGTGTTGTCATCATTGGAATTGTAGTACCTTGGCACTAACATTGTCGTCACTTGTTAGATTCTAGTGAAAGTAGCTTCTTTCTCTATGCCAAAAAGCGCATCCTTAGCAGTGAGTTTGAGGAGAGGTTCACACTGATGATAAATTAGATGAGAACTTTGCCTAGATTGTTGCTGTATTCCTCTGTGCATTTCTGCTATGGCTGTCATTTCATCATGATTTGGGTGAAGTATTTTATTTCTATCAGAAATGACCAATGCACTTGATGTTAGGCATTTTCAATTCTATCTTTTTATTCTTTGGCTTCAGGTTTATTGGTGACCTCTCTCCCTAGCAGTTGTCATGGACTGGACCAAAACCCCTCAAGACATATTAAGATAGTCTAGATCTTAACTTTTTCTTATTATAAAGGTTGTGTTCCGTATGCAATTTGATTGGTCAAACTGCCAGGCTTGAAATAAATAAGTTTTATTCATACCCTATATTTAAAATACGGACAAAATAAAAATAAAAGAATTGGCTTAACTGTAACTCTATCTAAATCTTAACAAAATAATATACATTAACAATTGCAAAGTAACTGTTCCAATATAGTAACATCCCATAAACACACCCTTGGCAAAGGTAAATTCAGGAAAATAGATTGTGTTGCATGCAATTCTAGCAGCAGGAAGAGATCACCAACGTTTAGCTGTAACAGAGAGAGGAATAAAGGTTTCCACATCCAGCAGCTGCTGAAAGCTAGAACTTTTAAAAAAAAAATCCTGATTCTGTGCGTGTGTGACCTCACTAATTTAGGCTGCTTCCACTGTTCCAAGTTTAAATAAAAACCCTAAGTCCTCACAAGTTATTTACTTTATTGCCTTTAGAGCAGACTGCCTAGCACAACCTCAACCTTTCTTCATTCTTTTAAAAAAAAGGACAAATTTGCCTCTTAAAGCTGTAGTATTGTCGCATAGTCACCCTAGATTCTGATTGTAACCTGTGGTGGATTCTGCCATTATGTCTCTACACACATTAACTAACTGATCATCCACAATAGCTTCCACTATCTACATAACCTCTGGAAGGGTGGAAACACCAAAAGGCATGTGCAACCATCTGCATCTTCTGAATTGTTAGGAAACTGCTGCTTTAATTTACTTTCACTTGCCAATAACCATCTGTTCCATTTAGGGTCGTAAAGACCTTTGCCTAGGAAAGTTATGGCAAGATTTCTTCAATTGTAAGTCTGCAACAGTGACATCTATTCAAAGCTTTACTGAGATTCTTTGATTCTATGCTTAGCCTGTTTTCCAGGTTTTCTCTCTGCTGCCAATCCAGTCTGCAGCATGCAGAACATCTAGAGATGCACATCATGGAAGCAGACCCTTCAGTCCAACTTGTCTATGCTGACCAGAAATCTTAAATTAATCAAGTCCTATTTGCCAGCACCTGGCCCATTTCCCTCAAAACCCTTCCAATTCATATACCCATCCATTGCCCTTTAAATGCTGTAATTGTACCAGCCTCCACCACTTTTTCTGGCAGCTCATTCCTTACACTCGCCACCCTTTGCATAAAAAAGTTGTTCATTATGGCCCTTTTAAATCTTTCCCCCTCACCCTGAACCTATGCCTCTAGTTAAGTAGCCCCTCGACCCAAGGAAAAGACCTTGTCTATTTACACTATCTATGCCCTTTATGATTTTATAAACCACTTTCATGTCACTCCTCAGCCTCCTCTCCAGGGAAAACAGCCTATTCAGCCTCTCCCTGGAGCTCAAACCTTCCAACCCTGGCAACATCCTTGTAAATCTTTTCTGAACCCTTTCAAGTTTCACAACATCCATCCAATAGGAGGGAGACCAGAATTGTACACAATATTCTAAAAGTGGCTGAACCAATGTTCTGCACAGCTGCAACATGACCACCCAACTCCTATACTCAATACTCTGACCAATAAAGGAAAGCACGATAAGCGACTTTTTTGATTGCTCTTTTCCAGCTTTTCTCTCTTGTCTTTTAGGTTGGACTTTGAGCTAGATGCTGAGTTGGCTTTCACACTCTCGCCTACTTCAAGGTAAAAATTTGTCAGGAAAGTATCCAAGACCTGTAAAAACATTTAATATAATTGTTTAGCATTAGTTAAACCGTCAAGAGCTTAGTGGTCTGCAAACACCAGACATCCCTTTTGGCATATTCAGAGTTACGAGTCCAAGTTTTAAACTTCAGCCAAAGTGAGTCGACAAAGTCAAAAATCGCACAACCCCAGGTTATAGTCCAACAGGTTTATTTGGAAACACAGCTCCATAAGCTAGTGCTTCCAAATAAACCTGTTGGACTATAACCTGCGGTTGTGCGGTGGTTAACTTTGTATGCCCCAGTCCAACACTGGCGTCTCCAAAATGTGAGTGGAGATTATTTAATGCCTACTTTCTAGAATTCCAGACCTCCATTATTCCAATGGTGCTGGGCTCTCAATTTGTCCTTTTTGTGTAAGTATCATTCCATCATAGAGTTTCAGTCTTCTTTTTGAGGAGGTATATAGGGCTAAAGGTAATTGTCTTTTCTATAAGATAGGGGATTTCAAGACTGGGGGCACGCTTTAAGATGAGAGGGGAGAGATTTTAAAAGGAAATGAGGGGCATTTTTTTTTACACCATGTGTGGAATGAAATTCCTGAGGAGTTGGTAGAGGTGGGTACACGTTTCAAAAGACGTTTAGTTAAGTATTTGAATAGGGAACGTTTGGAATGATAGAGGCCAGGAGCAGGCAGGTGGAATTATGTTTGGCATGGACTGATTGGACCGAAGGAACTGTTTCCATGCTGTTTGACTCTGACTTCATTCTGAGTTACCATCTGGAAGCTGTATTATGTTTTATGAAGATAGGTTGGGGAAGGCTAGGCCTGTTTCCACTGTGGTTTAGAAGAGGGAGGGATGACTTGATTGAAGTGTGAGAGATCCTATGAGTCTTGCTGTTATAGATCACTTTCTTCGGTGTAAATATCTCTCTTAGCAGGTGTGCAACCATGGCATAAACACTGTCCAATTGAGACATTGTAATGACCAGACCAAATGAGCATGGTGGCTCAATGGTTAGCACTGCTGCCTCACAGCACCGGGGCCTCAGGTTCAATTCCAGCCTCAGGCAACTGTCTGTGTGGAGTTTGCACATTCTCCCTGTGTCTGCGTGGGTTTCCTCCAGGTGCTTCGGCTTCATCCCACATTGCAAAGATGTACAGGTTAGGTGAATTGGCCATGCTAAATTGCCCATAGTTTTAAGTGTATTAGTCAGAGAGAAATGGGTCTGGGTGGGTTACTCTTCGGAGGGTCGGTGTGGACTTGTTGACCGAAGGGCCTGTTTCCACACTGTAGGGAATCTAATCTAATCTAATCAAAAGGATACTGCTAGAAACTAAGGAGTCTATGGAGAGATGTGTTGCATTTTTAAACCAGTTACTAGAACTCATTCTGAGTTGTCTTTACACTTTGTCCAAGCAGGAAGGAATGGTGCTAGAGACTCATCTGCACTCTGGTGAGAGTTTGGTGCAACTTTGCCCAAAGACAGACTGTTGATTGATTGCTTTCAAACTGGATAGTTGTGTGGGTCAGCAGTCATCAGCATGACAACAGCTGTCTGGTTCTTTGGCAGGTGGACAGCCTTTGTGGGAACAATACAATGGGGAGAAACCTCCGCGATCTAAAAAGGACAGCATCTCTCTCCCTACTTGCGGAGGAGTAACAAAGAATTGGATGTTAGCTATTCTTGTTCACTGTTTGACATGAAGCTGCTGCCTCTAACCAAGACCAAGTGACTAAGACCATAAGGTGCTTGTATAACCAGAAATAGTTCATCTGAACCATTGATTCTGCTCTGCCATTCTGTGAGATCATGGCTGATCTGATAATCGTCCTTATCACCATACCCACAATTCCTTTACTATCTGTCTGCATGTATGTGCAGTGGTCTAAGATAGGGGTAGAGTCACACATTGATATTTCATATGTTGCTTGTCTGTGTTTACAACTGATTTCTTTGTTTAAAAAAAAAACTGGGAGTTTCTTGTTAAATACATCATCCTGGCCAGCGTCTGAGTTAACTTGTGTTCATTACACAGGAAGTTTGAGGACTTTGAGTAGTCTAATTAAATCTTTAACTGTTGTTATGTCTCTGGGAATAGTGGGACTGTGATACACTTTCTGTGGGGATCATGATGATATTCCTGCCTCTGATAAGATCATCTTGCAGTTGTCCAAACTCTCTGGATTCAGCTACAGTGCAATCGTCTCCCTTTCCCCAAGCTCTAAGGTTGAACACATTCCGCCCACATTAATATGGGGTTCAAAGTAAAACTTCAAAATTTGCAAAATCCTTCCGTCTTTTATGTTCTTCAGTGAGAACTAAGTTTCAATACACCTTGTAGCACTCGTTTTAGACTGGCCAAACAAATTCATTGAACAGTAAATGTGAATAAATAGCCAGAAACATGCTTATATTTTGACTACAGCTGTTAGACTTTGCTAACTCCTTGAATGGTGTAAAAGTGCTGTTATTTAATAATATGTAGGCAGATATATATTATATGTATGTAATATCTATCTGTTTGCAGTTGATCACAATGCTCAGTGCTGTAGTTTCAGAAATGCTAATTCTAAGATAAGATTTGAATTGAGAGCCTTTTTGCCATCTTAGCTGGTTGTAAATCATTTCCACTTCATTATTTTCAAGGGATTGAGGAGTGGTTTTTCTGTGTTTCCTGGCCAACATTTAACACTGAATTAATATCAAAAACCCAATTACAACGTTATTAAAACCAATAGAACTACGGATGCTAGAAATCGGAAATTGCTGGAAAAGCTCAGCAGGTCTGGCAACATCTGAGCAGAGAAATCAGAGTTAATGTTTCGGGTCCAGTCACCCTTCCTCCAAACTGTTCTCTGTTCTGAGGAAGGGTCACTGAGCCTGAAGTCTTAACTCTGGTTTCTTTGCCAGACCCCTTGAGCTTTTCCAGCAATTTCTATTTTTTTTACAAAGTTGTTACATTCGTTAGTCCTCACTGTGCACAAAATCTGTTTTTACAACACAACTGTGACTACAAGTTTCTCTCTGTCCCACACCATCCACACTTAGATCGACATCAATCTTCCCTTACTGTTGCAGGCCAAGCTCCTGTAATTCCTTTCCAAACAGCAATGTGTGTATACGCACAGACTGCAGTGATTCAACAAGGCAGCTACCCACTTCTCAAGGACAATTAGAGATCGACAGCAAATATTGAGCTATCCAGCAACACGACGTTCTGTAAATAAATAAATACAAGATTATAACCGATGCCGTCGCATAAATATCTGTGTTGGACCTTAACTGTTTATTGGAGGAGAAAGTGAGGATTGCAGATGCTGGAGATCAGATCTGAAAATGTGTTGCTGGAAAAGCGCAGCAGGTCAGGCAGCATCCAAGGAGCAGGTGAATCGACATTTTGGGAATATTTCTGAAGGGCTCATGCCCGAAACGTCGATTCTCCTGCTTCTTGGATGCTGCCTGACCTGCTGCGCTTTTCCAGCAACACATTTTCAGCTTAACTGTTTATTACACTTGTTAACAAGTTAGGTGCTGGGATAGAAAACCACTCATCCAGGTATTTTAGAATCCTAAAATTCCTACAGCGTGGAAGTAAGCCATTTGGCCCAAAAAGTCCAAACCAACCCTGTGAAGAACATCCCACCTCCCCCAATATATTCCGGTACTCCTGCATTTTCTACGTCTAATCCATCAAGGTTGCACATCCCCGGACACTATGGGCAATTTAGTATGGCCAATCTACCTTAGCTGCACATCTTTGGACTAATTATGCAGTGATGGGTAGCATTATAAACTGGATATATAAACTGTGTAAAAATACAAAGTTACTGCCAGATTAAATAAATTGATTAAACCTTGGCAAATGGATTTCAATGGAAAGAAATATGAGGTCATACATTTTTGACCTAACAAGTTTAGACCAGAACATATTCTCAATGATTAAAGGCAGCAAACAATGAAAGGCCAAAAATATTTGGATGTTCGTATCCAGGAATCAATAAAATGTTCTGAAAAAAATGAAAATCTGTATGGATTTTTGCCTTTTATATGTTGAGATTAAGCGTGTGGAGAAGTCAAGCATTGGTTCAATTACTCCAATCCCTAGAAACATTTAGTCTCCTGAAATCTCTTTCTGTCTTGAACCTACTCAATAACTATGCTTCCACATTTCCCTGGAGCAGGGAACTTTTCAAAGATTTACCATCCTTTCAATGAAAGAATTCTTCCTCCTCTTCAGTCTTAAATGATCTGCCCCGTATTCTGGGGTTATTTATCCAGGTCTGGATTACCCAGCTGGGGGAAATATCCTATCCACCTCCATTGTATCACATCCTGTAAGAGTTTTGTAAATTTGATTTACTGGCCTCATTGGGTGATGTAAACTCATTCCTCTAAACCTAAGAGAGTACAGACCCTGGTTCTTCAGTCTTTCCTCATAAGACAAGCCTGTCTTCCCCGGGTTGGTCTGGCAAACATTTGCTAGCTTACCACTATGGCAAGTATATCCTTTCTGAGACAGAGAGACCAGAACTACACACAGTACTGAGGATGTGGTCTTAGCAATGCTGTATACAACTGTATACATTTTGGTCCTGTACTCCAATCCCTTTGAATGAAGGCCACCATATGTATTGCCTTCCTAATTGCTTGCTGCACCTGCATACTAGCTTATCGTAGCTTGTGAACAAGGACACATTCTCCTTTGGGCACCAGTATTTCCCAATCTCTCTCCATTTTAAAAAAGTATTCTGCCTTTCTTTTTTCCTACCAAAGTGAGGAGAGAGTGGGATGATTTGATATTAAGAAAAATGGCTAGAAAGAAACTATTTCTACTGCTAAGGAAACCTTGGACAAAGACACATTGTTAAAATGTAGAGCCAAATTTTTCAGAAGTGAAATGAGGAAACTCTGCAGACTAGCATTAGTAGACGTTTGCAGTTGTCTTTTACAATTGGTATTTGATGCTAGACCAAGTATTTATTTTAAATTTGTTATGCTCTCTGTATTGTTTTAAGAAAAACTACTTGCAAAGAATGGACAAGTTCTCTATTTTCTGGAACATTGTTTCATGTTTTCCCTATGTTTTAGTGGTGGGATTCTGGGCAAAATATGGATGTCACAATACTTTGAGAGACATGGTCAACCCAGACGGGAACTTCTTGATTTCTGTGTTTAACTACATATATGATCATTGGTATTTGCTGCCACATTTGTTATGTTTTTGGTAGCAGTAAGTATTGTTGGCCTCGCCATTAATTTTACAGCAAAAACTGGGCCACGAAATTCAAACCTGCACTGTCGTAGTGCTTCATTCTCTATTAAGTATTTGCCTCATTCACCTTAATTAATATTCTTCCGAATTTCAATGTAATGCCTTTCAAAGGTTCCAGGGAAATTCATTGTTTTCAGCAATGTCCACCTATAATTTCAGAATAATTACAAGGGCTTTGTTCAGTGTGAATAACTGCTGTTATGTTTAAATGACCTGCTGCCACTCAGACATGCATCTAAACAAAGTTCACATCCAGTTATATTTGGAATTTGTTTCTTGGTTACGTCTAGCCTTCAAATTTCAGCCCTCGATGTTGTGCCAACCTGTTATCCTACTCTTAAGATAAAACTAACCTAAGTACCCTTCATTGTACTATCATCCAAGAATCGCTTAAATGTCCCTACTGTATCTCTTATATAGGATATCATAAAGTGAATGTGGCTTTTAACTCCTTAATTAGCATTAGTAAATTTTTCAAAATCTAATGGCAAGCAAAAAATTAATTGCCATGTTCAACAATTTTTCCCTGCTCAAGGATGTGTAGATCTTGTATAGTGTATGTATTTACATTCTGCCCTTCACAGTTTATTGTTCTGATTTACCCCTAACTGTGATTTATCAGATCTGAAGGACAAGCGCTTTGTTCCAACTCAGACAGTGGATTTCACAATATTTCGCATTTGTTCCTACCTCACCATGCCCCATCTCCAGTAGTGCTTAGTCAGAGTTCCATAGTATCTGTAAGTGCATTACCAAGAAGAAATATAAACTACTTTCAGGGTCTTAGTTTTCAGATATCTCTCTTCACCTTTACCAGTCTTTCTTCAAATTTTGTTAATAGGTTAGCTATGTTGAGAGTTTTTTCTTTTTCTACCAGAGCATTTTTTGTATTAAGGTTTCATGTGTTAATTTGTGAAAGAGCTTGATGGTATATGATGCAATTATTTATAGTAATTGAATCATCTAGTGACTGATAGTCAGTATGCTTGGGATATTGTGCTTGGTGTAATAGCTGTGAGTTGGTGGAGATATGTAGTGATCAGTGGGGCTGGCATGATTGGAAATTTTGTGTTGAATTGTTGTTTAAGGATGTCAAGTACAGCCTGAATGTCAATCTATGCTGTTGGGTGATTGATGAGGGTAGTGCGTTTGAACACTTGGCATTTAGTGAGTGATATATATTTATTTATTGACATCAGAAATGAGGTCATTTTGAAGTGTTTTCAGAATTCTTGCTGTTTCTAGGAGCCAAACTCTAGGCATTAACCATCTTTGCTCTCTTGTCATTCAGATGATTTCCTGCCCACTTGGCAGGAATTTCTGGCCTGCTACCTCTTTGACCAAGGTAGCATCACGAAGGTGGGGAAACCTTTCCCTGATCTGCTGTGGTGTTCTCTTTGACCCACAGTGCACCAATGGAATTATCCACAAGTTTGCAGTACATTGCTGCAGCTTCCCCTTTTTATAGGAACTGTACCCAAAAAAATGGAAGTGTGCCCTGATCATGTGCTTTCTTCAGTTTTGCTGCCTCACTGCTCCCTGCTGAGCGCAGAGAACAATGGCAGCACAGGAAAGACCAGCTTGTAACAAGAGCTGCTTGTGGCTACACTACAGTCGTGAATATGACGTGGTAACTGGATGCTGCTCACATTGTTTCCAAGCCGATGTGAATTGTAGCTCAAAAATCCAATGAAAAAGTGTTGTAGCCCAGTGACAATTAGGTGCTGAGTCACACTTTGCAGCCTGTGGTTATCCTGTAGATTGTGGGTCTCTGGAGGAGAGATATTTGCCACTGTACATTGTGGGCTTTATCAGTTTCTCATGTGTGGTTTTGCACGGTTCTGCCTCTTGCCAGTGCTTCACTGACCATGTAAATGTTTAAAACTTGTCAAGGTTTGAGATTTCCCAGTTTACAGGCTGGGCGGCACGGTGACTCAGTAGTTAGGCACTGCGGCCTCACAGCACCAGGGACCTGGGTTCGATTCCAGCCTCGGGCGACTGCCTGTGTGGAGTTTGCACATTCTCCCTGTGTCCGCATAGGTTTCTTTCGGGTGCACTGGTTTCCTCCCACAATCCAAAGATGTGCAGGATAGGCGAATTGGCCATGCTAAATTGCCCATAGTGTTCAGGGATGTGTAGATTAGATGGATAAGCCATAGGAAATACAGGATTATGAGGATTGGGCAGAAGGAGTGAGTCTGGGTGGGATGTTCTTCGGGCATTCAGTATGGACTTGTTGGGCTGATGCCTGTTTGCACACAATGTGGGAATTCTATTTCTCTTATCTCTGTCTCTCTCTCTCTCTTATTTATCTATGTCTCTCTCTTATTTATCTATGTGTCTCTCTCATTTTTCGATCTCTCTCTTTCTCTTTTATTTATTGATCTCTCTATCTCTCTCTCTTATTTATTGATCTCTTTTTAAAATCTATCTATCTATAAATAAAAATCCAAAATAAAGAATGAGTGAGGCTATATTGGTAAACCATCCTCAGGCTCTTCATTGCTTCAACCTTTAGATTAGATTACTTTGGATTACTTAGTGTGGAAACAGGCCCTTCGGCCCAACAAGTGCACACCGACCTGCCGAAGCGCAACCCACCCATTCCCCTACATTTACCCCTTTACCTAACACTATGGACAATTTAGCATGGCCAATTCACCTGACCTGCACATCTTTGGACTGTGGGAGGAAACCCACGCAGACACGGGCAGAATGTGCAAACTCCGCATAGTCAATCGCCTGAGTCGGGAATTGAACCGGGTCTCTGGCACTGTGAGGCAGCAGTGCTAACCACTGTGCCACCGTGCCGCCCCACTTCCGGTAAGTATATGCAGACACATGTTATGTCGATACTCAGTACAGCAATCACTCCAATGAGCTCTCCTGTTTGGAAATTGCAAAGTTCTGAAAATGGAGTCCTACTCAGTAATACTTTCTTTGATTCTCAGTGTGGATTATTGGTTATCTTCTCCCCCTGATCTACTTCCAGCTCGGAGCAGTGATACTCATCTGCAGTTATTAACAAATTTGAGCAGTATCTGTAAGGTTGATCCATAGGTGCTAACAGTTACTGGGAGGAGGGATGGGAGCCTGAGAATGTGATTAAAATCCCATGCCTATAGAAGACCTGGATGTAATATTGTCTTCCATGAAGAACCAGAGCACGTTATGGAACAACGAACAACAAAGAACTGGTATACTAAACAATTATAGGTCATAGGCACTATTTCATCTTTCTAATGTCCTAAGACACATTCTCCAGTATAATCTCTTCCAAAGCTTTAATTGTTAAAACCTTCCAATCCCATAACCACTTCCATTTACAATGACATGGTCATCAGGATACTGTCACTTGCAAGTTTCCCTCCAAGCCACTCACCATCCTGACTTTGAAAATAAAACCAATCTTCTTTCAGTCATTGGGTCAAAATCCTGGAACTCCCTTCCCAATGACATTGTGGGTCAACCTACAGGGCACAGATTGCAGCAGTTCAATGCCACCACCTCAAGAACAATGATGGATGGGCATTAAATGCAACACTAGCACCCCATGAGTGAATGAAAAAGTAAATGCAACAGATTCCTTCCCTCATCATTCCTTTGTTCATTTTGGCCCAACTGCCTCGCAGCATCTGAGAGCAGTTCATGAAGCACTGGAATGTGTCAGTGCGGTGCCTTTCCCTACTTGGACCGACACAAACTAAGTAAAGGGTTGAGATGTGCACTGGACTTGGGAAGTTCTGGTGAGCATTAGGGCTGCCAATAGGTCTCATTTGGACCGCACGAAAATGTTGGAAGTGTTATATTTGTGTGGAGGGTTTTGGTTGACCAAGACTAGAGATAAATTAGCTTTAATATCGATTTAGACTCTATCTACCTTCCCTTAAAAAAAACCGGAAATGACATCATCCACCTTAAGAAACTAAGACCTATACATAGAGAGGTGGGACATGGCACTAGCACTTCACTAGAGACACGCTCTGATGATGTTATCTAGTATGGTACGAAACGTCTGAAAATATACCTTCAAGCTCAGCAAGCTAACTTACGTACCAAAAATAGCTTTGAATTTAATATTGATATACCAAACCTAAAGGTATCTGAAACTAAGGTGGTGCCGAAATAGAATATAGTCCATTTCCCGTTACTGGTGCTTTTTACTTTGAGCATAAAAATTTACCAAAAAGAACTGGATGATATACCTTTGTTTCGATCTTCATTGAGTTCATTAACAATTAGTGAAATTCAAACTTTTAGTAATTAACTGAAATAATGATGCTGCAAAATTTGGCATTTTTAAAAAAAAAAAAAAACTTTATATTAAAAATTCAAAAAGCAAGCTCTGTAAACTAAACAAGACTAAGGTATTAATCCAGTTCCCCTCTACTTCTGAATTTCACCCAAGTGTTCCCTCATTCCCTATGTGTTCTTGAAAGTCCATTTGTCGACCCAAACCAGTATGTTACAGTGCTCTCAAATTCATTTTGA
This sequence comes from Hemiscyllium ocellatum, assembly GCF_020745735.1. NCBI lineage: Eukaryota > Metazoa > Chordata > Chondrichthyes > Orectolobiformes > Hemiscylliidae > Hemiscyllium > Hemiscyllium ocellatum. The sequence goes on from NC_083424.1 coordinate 46,009,656, forward strand.
CTTCTCCCAGCTATTCTCCAAAGCACATGATATAGTGGAGGTACTGAGAGATCTCTATGGAGGCCAGTATCCTGTCACCAGGTCGCCCTTTATTTACTTGTGCACAATACATGGACTCTGACCAGCTAGTTCAGAGCCAGTCCCTTGAGTGAGGAGAATCCCAGAGACTCTGGTTTATATCTGTCAGCCAGGGCTCCCTGATTGGTTCAGGTGAACAGCCCAATCGGGGAACTCTTATTCCATGAGATCTACCTGGCCGACCTTGTTCCAATCGCTACAGATATGTTCTTCCAGTAGTTTTTGGCTGAGTGACTCTCCAACTTCCCTTCAGAATCTCATACTTGTAAACTTTTCAGCTCAACCTTGGGTCTTCTTGCTTTGTAATTTAACAAAATCAGAAAAAAGTCCCTGGGTTTCTTTGAGGCCAGTACTCCTCTCCCAGAGTTTGGAAAGGCATGGTATGTTTTCCTTCTGTCTCCACACACTGATCCTGTACTACTCTTGGTCCCAGATTGTTTTATAGCCGCTGACAGACTCTCACCCTCTAGTTGTTTCCAAGTTAAACTGCTCTTCCTACAGGCTGCTTGTAGATTGTTTCCTCAAGCTCTGAGCTGGGTAAGTCTTTTCAGCATTTTCTTTTCCTCACGAGCAGTATCTGCAAACCAGACATGATCTTCTGTAAAGTAGTGTTTTCTATGTTTAAGGTGCAGACCTGGCTTTTATTCCCTGAGTTCTGTGTTGCAAACTACTCAAGATCAAAGCTTGTACCCACAGTATTCCTGAATTTCAAGGAAAGCATACAACTTGGTCCCAAAATTGGCTTCCTGGACACCTCTCCATGATGGGGAACAATATCCAACAATCACTCTTCAATTAGAAATGTTAATGAATTATCTCTGAATACAACAACCTTTAATCTCAGGAAAAAAAAACCTGTTGATTCTGTACAGCTATTTATCTTTGTAGGTTTCAGGAAATTAAAGTCTTTTGTGGACATTGCCAGAGCTGATTATCCTTGAATCAGTCGCCTTCCTTTCAGTAAGACAATTCCTGCTGAGTTTCTCCAGCAATTTCTGCCTTTGTATCTGATCTTCAGCATCCGCAACTCTTTGTTTTATATCAGGATCTTCCCTTTTCACCTTATTCAGTACCTCCCAGCGTTGACAGTCAGGTCAATGCCATCACTGATCCCGCTGATTTATCCGAAATTTAGTAATATATTCCCAAATGATAACTTTTTTACAAACACTATCCTAAAACACCAGTGAATGATGTTTCATAATTTTAATAACTTGCCTCTAGTACGTTTTACTCATATCTGATCTTGTCGGTCATGATTCTTATTTTTAAAAGTGTGCTGTGTCGCAAACCTGGTGGGAGGAATATAATAAAACCCACGATATGTCATGTATGCAATAAAATGCAGAAGTATGTACATCCACCTTCACTAATTCTTTATGCGAGATTTATACAATTTCTCGGTGACTTTTTATCTCAAAGTTTCAACCTTTCTCGCATCATTACTTTCCTGATGATATGTCTGCAATTGTGAAATCTTTTCCAGCACAATGAGCACTTCTTATAAGATTGAATTAGCAAGCTCCATCAAAATAATTTTGCAACTTGAGTTTTAAATGTCTTCACAAAGTCAGGAATTGTGCTTCTCGGCACTCTTTTGGCCAAAGTGCCTTTGCTTGTTTTTGCAATAAATCAGTTCAAGGTACAGCTACAATGCTGAAGTTAAGCATTAAGTTCTGATGAAGAAACACATTCCCAGAAATCTCTTTTATAGTTTTAAGTACAGGATATTCTGTAAGAGCCTACTTTGATTGTTCCTGGCAACACTTGCCCTTGTCCTTTACTGGGTCCTCGTTAAGGTACTTTTGATTCATTTTCAAACTCTCTTTTGGCAGGACCTATTATTAAGCCAGCTATGTATGTAACTCTGACTACTTAATTAAGACTTTTAACTGTTTTACATGTTCCTTGCTATATATTAACGTACCAACTCAATCAGCTACACAAGGGCAATAACTGCAACTTGTCTTTGGAATGCAACCAGAACATTTAAACCTGAGTGGCATGGCCGGACATTAATACAACCCATTTGGTGCATCAAAAGCTGACATCACTTTATTTCTTGATGTTTCTGTTACCTGCCAGTGCCCCTTCAATTGATCAATCTCAGTGAGGAATAGGGCATGCCATCCATACTGAATTCTAAAGGACAAAATGGGTCATTTACCTGTTTTTGTTACTTTTATCTATTTTTTCTGTAGTCTCTGCAGAACTTTGTTGATTCATTGGGTTTAGGATCTGATCCCACACTGAACTCCAAATGCTTTGACTAGGGTTCAATCTATTGATTTTCTAGCAAGTGTTTCTGCTCTGTTCCAGAGTTAAACAATAAGGCTATTGTTTTATTGGTACTGATTCACCCATATCCACATCACAGCTGGCTAATATTTTATACCCTTCTGCACGTCTACAGATTTTCTTGAATTTACTAAATAACATACCAGATCTTCCTATTGTCCTTACTCCCTGTACCCGATTATGGTGTCTAACTAGCCCAGTATTTCAGTATTGGCTGATTGGATAGTAGGTTGTGACTGTCTACCATTTTTAAGAATGTTTGGATTGCTCAAACGTACTTTTGCGATATTACTATGACCTCTGGTACAGGTACACAATCCTTTATCCGAAAATCCAAAAAGCTCTGAAATCTGAAATTATTTTCATGGGGTGTGGAGTGTCATACTGACATGCAAACAGGTGACCCAACTCTACACCCACTTGGACCATGCCACTCAGATGTGATGTGGTGGCGTGGCCCAGCACGGGTAGTTGTCACTTGTGTCTCAGGCTAGTACCATTCACACGTGTGTGTGCTGTTAGGGATTTTTTTTTAAATTTCATTGTGAAAATGTCATTTATTCTGAAATCCAAAAAATTCCAAAAGACATCTGGCCCCAAGGATTTCAGGTAAAGAATTGTGTACTTGTGCTGGGTTTTGTTGAAGTATTACTCTGGCCATCTTATACAATGGACAAATATCTCCTGTAACTGGTCCATCTGTGTAACCTTACTTTGGATTTTCTGTGTTTATAGGTGAAGCTTTAGCTTTTACTCCAGCCAAATCACTCGAGCAATTCAATTTTGTCAAGGGGTAATTTTTGAACAACTCCTATTGCCACTGCTCTGGACAGAGTCACATTTTAAGTGCATCTTTTACAATGGAATAGGTTTGGACTTCTCCACTTTTCCCACTTATTTAACTTGCAGTACACTGGCACTCCCTGGAGAAAAATACTATGTTTTTCTCCAGCAAGAGAGCTTAAGAACCTCCTATATCCCTTAACATAGTTATGGGGTTGGTTGTATCATTTGAAGAGAAAGGACTTACCTTTCCTTTTGATAAAAATACTTTTATCTCTCATCTACATTATTCATCTCTTATTCACTCTTAGCCGTGTTTACCTTTAGTCTCCATTTGTAATTAGAGTTACAATTGTATCTGTGATATTTTCTTTCAGAGTTGTTTTGTTGAACTTGTTTTTACAAACTCCAGAAAGTCTCATGGATATCCCTCGCAATGTCCAGCATTCTTAACGAAATTGGCCCATTGCTTACAATGGAAGCACTTGGGACCACAATGATCACTTCAATCCTGAGTATCTTCTTTTCCAGTTTGAACAAGAATTTCTGGGGTATTCCCCGCTGTTGTGTCTTTTCTGTCTACTTGCCTTCCTTGCACTCTCCAACCTTATCCTTTGAGATTTTTTTTGGGGTGACGGAAAAAAGATTTAATTTTATGGATCAGCTCATAATCCTCAGCCATTCCCATTGCCTGTCACACAGTTGCTATCCTCTGATCTTCAACATGGGTTCAATTATTAAATGTGGCGAGCTTTTAAAATCTTCTAAGAGAAAGATCTCTGCCAGATATTCACAATTGGCATTTATCCTAATATCCATATCCACTGATTAAAAATTATTTTGGTCTACCCTTTCAACTTCAGAGTTTGCCCAGACTGTTTCCTAAAGTTTCAAACCATTTGCCTGTATATTTTGGGAATGGATTCTTACACCCTTGTCTTTAGCTGCATCGTAATGTATTGAAACCTCCTCTATCAGTGACTCATAAATATCCTGGGCTCTGACTGTTAACCTGCTCTGCATGCAGACTGTCCAGTGATCTTTTGCTCCTTTCATTTGTTTTGCTACCTTTTCAAATGACCATTCTTCTCTCTTTGGGCTCTATCCCTACCCATCATTTACCCCTTGCAGCCACCCCCACCCTATGTTCTATGTATAAACCAATATTTTCCTAGCTACCATCAATTCTGAAGAAGGGTCACCAGACCCGAAACAATAGCTTTGATTTCTCTTCACAGATGCTGCCAGACCTGCTGAGCTTTTCCGGTAACTTCTCTTTTTGTTTCTGTTTCACATCATTCGCAGTTCTTTCAGTCTTTTACCAAGAATGACTTTGCATAGGTTTCCTTTATATTTTGGTGGTGCCTGTACAAAGTTAGACACTTAGACAATGGCTTGGATTTTTCTCACTCAGAGCCATCTTCTATATCTGAAGCCTATTTAAATGCAGCCTTCTAAATACATATTCTCTTTCTTTCTATTTCTCTCCATTTCTCTCCCCTTCTCACAACTCTTCCCTTTTCTTTTGCAATTCAAACCCCAGGCTTTCATGTTCTCTTTCTTGTTACTTTCCTCTCCCTAAAATACTTGCTCTTTTCCTTCTGTTTTGTTTTCCCCTCAAGCTCAATTCTTTTAAGTTCCATTTGTCTTTATATTTCAACTAGGAGAAAGTGAGGACTGCAGGTGCTGGAGAACCAGAGTTGAAAAATGTGGTGCTGGAAAAACTCAGCAGGCCAGGCAGCATCCAAGGAGCAGGAGAATCGACGTTTCGGGCATAAGTCCCCCTGAAGAATGCTGCCTGGCCTGCTGTGTTTTTCCAGCACCACATTTTTCAACTCTTTATATTTCAAACCAGTTTACTCCTTTCCCACGTTCAAGCTGCCCGAGCTGCAATTGAATTCTTGTTAATTCAAGTGACTCACCACTTTGTTTACCTCATCCCCCTTGTATTTCCACCAAACACACATACTGTACCAATATGTTAAATATCTCTGCCTTTCAGCCTTTACAGTAAGTCCTACCTCTAACTCCTTTGCTAATCCTCAAGCCTTGGCTAATGTGTTGTTAACTGCTATGATACAATGTCATTTACATAAATGAATTAGATGAGAATATAAAAGTCATAGTTAGTAAGTGGATGGCAAGAATTGATGGTATTGTGGAAATGAAGAAGGTTACCTAAGTTTACAAATAGATCTTGATTACTTGACCCAATGAGCTGAGGAGTAGCTCATTGGATAAATGTGAGGTATTGCATTTTGGTAAAACAAACGTGGACAGGACTTATACAATTAAAAGCAGGACCTTGTGCAGTGTTGCAGAACAAACCAAGACACCTAGGGATTCAGGTACATAATTCTTTTGAAGTTTGCATAACATATAGACAGGGTAGTTTAACACACTTGGCTTCATTGCTCAGATCTTTGAATATAGGAGTTGGGATATCAGGTTGAGGTTGGTGAGGCCACTTCTGGAGTACTGTATCTACTTCTGGTCACCACTTTATAAGAAGGATATTATTAAGCAGCAGAGAGTTCAGAAAAGATTTACCAGAATGTTGCTGGGAATGGAAGGTTTGAATTATAGGGATAGGCTGGGATGTTTTTCGTTGGAGTGTAGGAGGTCGAGGCGTGACCAGAGGTTTATAAAATCATGATGAGTGTAGATAAGGTGAAGGGCAGTTGTCTTTTCCCTAGGGTGGGGAATTTCAAGACTTAGGAGCTAAGGTGAGAGGAGAAAGATTTTAAAAAGAATATGAGGGGCAAGTTTTTTTTACACAGTGGTTTGTGTGTGGAATGAACTTTGAGAGGAAATGACAGATGCGGGTTCGGTTCCAATTCAAAAGACCTTTGGTTAGGTATGTGAGTAAGAAATGTTTGGAGGAATATGAGCCAAGCGCAGGCAGATGGAAGTAGTTTAGCTTAGGAACATGGTTGGTGCGGACTAGTTGGACCTAAAGATCTGTTTCTGTTCTGTATGACTCTGTATCCCTTTTAAACCTAAAGACACACATTTGTGTGAATGATAAAAGCAGAAATATGGAATAAAATGAATTGCTCACAGTTCTTCATGTTCAGTCATTGGTATGTTGGACTAGGTCTGAGTTAAAATTTCTTTTAGGGTCCTGCAATGTTTTCTTCCCTCTCAGTGAGGGAAAGGTTGCCGGTTTTCAGTTCAACCGTCTCATTGCCGATCTGTGACAAACTGCAACTTAAAAGTCCGAATCTTGGGCTTAGCTGTTCAACCCAGCGTGATGCCCACTTCAATTTTGATTTGATTTATTATTGCCACATGCACCAAAATACAATGAAAAATATTGTTTTGCATGATATCCAAACAAACCTCACTTACAAAAGTACTTGTTTGGCATGAATACAAAATTCTGCTTCTCCTAAAGTTACATGGCCTAATGAATAATAAGTGAACACTACACTTTTGATGTTCAACTTGTGAAAAATGTACACTTGGGACACAGCGGTGTCCAAACTTCTATTTCTCCTAGGTTGTATTCCAAAAAATGGGTAGTCTTTACAGCTGTCCAATATGGCATGAAGTATTCATAAAGTTTTTTCAGAGATGTATAAACAGTTCACCGCATCAACCCCATTTCCCTGATTGATTGATCCTATGTTTGATTAGCTTTGTTGAAATTTGCACGTTACTTCAAGTTTACAGGTAGTCAGTGATCATAACCACACCCTTGTTTTCATTTTTTCCACTTGTATGTTGTTTTGTTGCTTTATTGTAGCCATCAGCCAACAAATTAATTTTTTCTTGCTGTCTTTACTGTTTTGAAAGTATTTCACGTCAGTTGCTTTATTTTGCCCAACTAAGTAATTCTCGAGATGTTTGTTTAATTTAAAGTCAATTCGTACTACATGTTTGCAGTGGTTTTAAAGTGCTGGATGCCCTTTTAATAGGAAAATATTACTTGATATCTTTTCAATAGGTTTGTCAATTATTCACACATTTTTTACATTTAAAACCCTGTTGTCATCCTGTAAATCGCCTGCTTGATTGTGGGATAGAAATGCAAATTCTTTTCTTGTTACCTCACCTATATTTGACAGCAGATCTCACAGCTTTGTTTCATCAAAGAGGCACTTCACTCCTGAAATTTAGGAATTCAGTCTGTGATTGAGCTGCTCTGTTACAAAGACCTCTGCACCTTTTGTTTGTGATGTGGTCAGTGGAAGAATGAATTGGGAAACCCATCAAAGTGTCCAGTGCAGAGCTGGAGGCCCAAGGAGAGCAAAAGCCTGGAATTGTGTGTTGTTGTTGCACAAACTGTTTAGTACATCCTAAAGTAGGCTCAACTGGCGTGGTCTTCCTGAAATGACATGGTGCTTAGCGATTCTGCAAACAATTAGTTTCTTTCACCGACAGTAGCTTGCTAACATTTTGGGAATATGCAAGACTGAGGAGGGCAGCTGTGAAAATTGCAGTAAGAAAGCTGATTGCTTTGTTGTACTGGCTGCTAATTTTAATATATATTCAAGCTATAATTAGCACACCCCATCGCTTTGGCTGAACATTCCATATGTAGGTTACAGTGCTAGTGCTGAGTGGGCTGGGGAGCTACAGATCATCTTCGGTGTGTTCAAATGAATAATGTGAATTTAGGAGATGGTTGCATGTCCTCAGTGGGAATGATCAATGAGGGTTGTGAGCCTTTTGCCAACTGGCATGCTGGGAGGAGGACAGTCCCAAAGTCATGTCAAGGCGGCTTGTTGAGACCAGCTCCTACTCCCCCACCACTGGAATTATTGCAGTTGATTATCATTCACTTTGGAAAGCATGGGTGGATTTTACTCATCCTTATAATTTCATGAATATTGTTATTGCAAACACAAGTAGGATATTCAGCCTTTTGAGCGGACTCTTCCATTCAGTAACATTGTGGCTGATGACCACCTAACTCCACGTACTTAAACTTCACATCCTTGACCTAACAAAATAAACCCTCAATTTTGAAAGCTTCAATTGACCCAAGATCTGCAGTTTTATGAGGCAACAGCTTTCAGATTTCTGCAAATGTTTTGAAAAAGTGCTTCCTGAACTACCTTGCTGTATTTTAGAGACTATTGCCCCTTATTCTTGATTTACTGCAAGTAGCAAAACTAGCTTAGACACTGCACTAAGTGAAGGCCAGTTGTACTTCACCAGACTGTTAATCCAGAAACGCAGCTAGTATTCTGGGGTCCCAGATTCGATTCCTTACAGACAATGGAATGTAACTTCAATAATGAAATAAAATCTGGAATTAAGAACCTGACCATGAAGTTATTGTCAGTTGTCAAAAAGACCCATCTGGTTCACTAATTTCCTTCGAGAAAGAAAATCAAACATCTTTATCCTGTCTAGCCAACATGTGACTCCAGACCCACAGCAATGTGTTGACTCTCAAATATCCTCTGAAATGGCCTAACAAACCACTCAATTGGTACAAAGCCTCTAAGAAATGAAACCAGATGGATCACCTTTGTTTTTAATTCATTCATTGGATTAAGGTATCACTGGCTGGGCCAGCATTCATTGCCCATCACTAATTGTCCTGAGGGCAGTTAAGAGTTAATCTCATTGTTTTGGGTTTGAAGCCACATCTAGGCTAGACCAAGTAAGAACAACAGTTTCCTTCCCTGAAGGGCATTGACCTAGGCACCAGAAAAAACACTGATGACCCTGCAAAATCCTATTTACTAACGTCTGGGGGCTCGTGCCAAAACTGGGAGAGCTGTCTCTCAGACTAATCAAGCAACAGCCTGACATAGTCATACTCTCACTCACGGAATCGTACCTAACAGTCAATGTCCCAGTCACCATCACCATCGCCATCCCTGGATAAGTCCTGTCTCACCAGCAGGGCAGACCCAGCAGAAATGGCAGCACAGTGGGATACATTCAGGAGGGACTTGCCCTGGGAATCATCAACATAGACTTCAGGTCCTAACAGTAGCTCGGCAGCAGTACTACTGATCAGGCTAGATGGGTCCTAAAGGACATTGCTGTCAGACTGGGTTTGCAGCAGGTAATGAACAAGAATGCAAAACATACTTAACCTCATCCTTACCATCTCCTGACTGCCGATGCATTTGTCCATGATAGCATAGGTAGGAGTGACCAGCATGTAATCCTTGTGGAGAAGTCATTTCGCCTTCGCATTGCAAATACCCTCCATTGTATTGTGTGGCACTATCACTGTGCTCAATGGGACAGACTTCAAACCGATCTAGCAACTCAGGACTGGGCATCCGTGAGGCACTGTGGACCATCAACAGCAGCAAAATTTGTACTCCAGTGCAACATGCAACTTCATGGCCTGGCATATCCCCCACTCAACCATTACCATCAAACCAGGGGATCAACTCTGCTTCAATGGAGAGTGCATGAAGGCATGCCAGGAGCAACACTAAGCATATCTAAAAAATGAGGTGCCAACCTGGTGAAGCTATAAAGAGGACTACCTGCGTGCCAAACAGCATACAATTCATTTCGATATTACGCGCATTTCGTTAATGTGATTTCATTCCAACACAATTGACTAACTGGGGACACTGTTTCTATAGCGCAAACTTTTAAAGTGTGTATTGGTTATAACGTGATTTTGGCCCCATTAGTTTAAATGATGTTGCTCTGATGCAATTATTTTATAACACAGGGTTGCATGAGAATGGAACTACCCCGTGATAGCAGAATGACTGTAAGCAGCAAGTGATAGACAGAGCTAAGCTATCCCACAACCAACAAATCAACTCTAAGCTTTCAGTCCTGCCATGTACAGTTGTGAATAATGGTAAACAAATCACTGGAGGAGGAGGCTGTACAAATATTATCCCCATCCTCAATAGTGGAAGAGTCCAGCACATTATTCCAAAATCTAAGGCTGAAGCATTTGCAGCAGTCTTCAGCTATGGTGCTGACTGGATGATCCATTTTGGCTTCCTCCAGTGATCCCAGCATTACAGATGCCAGTCTTCAGCCAATCATTTCACTCCATATGATGTCAAGAAATGGCTAGAGGCACTGGATACTACAAAAGCTATGGGCCCTGACAACATTCCGGCAATAATCTCAGAGACTTGTGCTTCAGAACATGCCGTTCCCATACAGTTACAACACTGGCATCTACCTAACCTTGTGGAAAATTGTCCAAGTAAATCCAGTACATAAAAAGCAGGACAAATCCAGTCCAGCCAATTACTGCCCCATTGGTCTCCTCTCAATCATCAGTAAAATAATGAAAGGTGTCATCAACCGTGTTATCAAGCAACACCTGATTGACAATAACCTGCTCAATGACAACCAAATTGGGATCCATCAGGGCCACTCAGCTCCTGACCTCATTACAACCTTGGTTTAGACATGGACAAAAGAATTGAACTTCAGAGGTAAGGTAAGAGTGACAGCCCTTGACATCAAGGCTGCATATAACTGAGTGTGGCATCAAGGAGCCCCAGCAAAACCGGAATCATCGGGAATCGGGACAAACTCTCCACTAGTTAGAGTCATGCCTGGCATGTAGGAAGGTGTTTGTGGTTGTTGGAGGTCAGTCATCTCAGCTCCAGGAGTTCCTTGGGGTAGTGTCCTAGACCCAACCATCTTCAGCTACTTCATCAATGAACCTCCCTCCATTATAAGGTTAGAAGTGACCTTTTGCTAACGATTGTACAATGCTCAACACCATTCACAACTTATCAGATACTGAAGCAGTTCCATGTTCAAATGCAACAAGATCTGGACAATATCCAGGATTGGGCTGACAAGTGCCAATTAACATTCACGCCATGCAAGTGCCAGGCTACTAATAAGAGACAGTCTAACCACTGAACCTTCAATGGTGTTGTCACTACTGAATACCCACTATCAACATCCTGGGATCCTGGGGGGGTACCATTGACCAGAAGCACAATTAGACTCTCCACATAAACACAGTGGTTCCAAACACATGTCAGAAGCTAGGAATACTGTGGTAGTAACTCATCTCCTTCCCCCCAAAAGTCTGTCCATCATCTACAAGGCACAAGTCAAGAGTGCAGTGGAACACTCTGCACTTGCCTGAATGGGTGTAGCTCCAACAACACTGTAGAAACTTGACACCATCCAGGACAAAGCAGCCCGCTTGACAGACCCCACATGCACAAGCATCTGCTCCTTCTGCTGACGCTCAGCAGCAGCAGTGAGTATTATCCACAAGGTGCACTGCAAAGGTTCACCAAAGATCCTCAGACAGCACCTTCCAAACCCATGACAACTTCCATCTAGGAGGGCAAGGACAGCAGACAAATGGGAACCTTCAAAGTCCACTCCAAGCCGTTCATCATCCTCACTTGGAAATATATCACTGTTCCTTCACTGTGTCTGGGTCAAAATCCTGGAAATCCCTGCCTAAAGGCATTGTGGGTCAACCCACAGCAGGTGACTGCAATAGTTCAGGAAGGCAGCTCACCATCCCACCTTTTGGATAACTAGAGATGGTCAATAAATACTGGTCCAGACAACGATGCCTGTGTCCCTCAAAGAAAGTGAATTTCCCCTCTATAGCAGAGTTGTGCTCCTTTTGTTATAGAGTCATAGAGATGTACAGCATGGAAACAGACCCTTCGGTCCAACCTGTCCATCCCGACCAGATATGCCAATCTAATCTAGTTCCACCTGCCAGCACCCGGCCCATATCCCTCCAAACCCTTCCTATTCATATACCCATCTAAATGCCTCTTAAATGTTGCAATTGTACCAGCCTCCACCACATGCTGTGTTATTCTTTATAAGATGGTGATCCTCAGCTGTCAAGTCACAAAACATCTCATTAATCGTGCAGCATGATAAGCTGCATCTTGAAACACTGCAACCTAATAGCTAGATATGAATGGTACGAAGAATATTGCAAAGCACACAGCTCTGTGGTTCACAGGATTCATCCAGCTTGCTGTGATACTTATGTCAGCAGGGACAAAAGCACAGATGCTAATAACCCACCTCAGTATCTCTGGGCTAGGGAAGACTAGGTCAAGGTAGTTTCTGATATTCCATGTTCCCATGTGAGGCCTAGCCATCCGGGGAAGGTGTCAGACAGTAATAGTTCATATATCGATATACCTCAGCAAAAGATAAAAATAAAGGAAGAGTATAGAACAGTTCATGAGGCTACGAGAAACCTCATCAGACAAAGCTATTGTGCTACGAGGAGAAACATCATAATCTTTGTCATTGCTCAGATCACTATACTGACAATGAGGTGGGTCTGTCAGCTAAACTATGTCTGTCTGGAAATTCTTAGTTATCCATGCATGGAGGTAATGCAGATTTAGTCAAAGGTCTTCCTCCTATTGGAAGGATGTTGTGCAACTTAAAAGGGTTCAGAAAAGATTTATAACAATGTTGCCAGAGTTGGAGGGTTGGAACTATAGGGAGAGGCTGAATAGGCTAGGGCTGTTTTTCCCTGGAGTGTCAGAGGCTGAGGGGTGACCTACAGTGGTTTATAAAAATCATGAGGGGCATGGATAGGATAAAGGACAAAGTCTTTTCCCTGGGGTGGGGGAGTCCAGAACTAGAGGGCATAGGTTTAGGGTGCGAGAGGAAAGATATAAAAGGGACCTAAGAGGCAACTTTTTCATGCAGAGGATGGTGCATGTATGGAAGAAGCTGCCAGAGAAAGTGGTGGAGAATGGTACAATTGCAACATTTAAATCTGGATGGGTATAAAAATAGGATGGGTTTGGAGGGACATGGGCCAAGTGCTAGCAAATGGGTCTGGATTAGGTTAGGACATCTAATCAGCATGGACTAGTTGGACTGAAGGGCCTGTTTCTGCACTGTGCATCTCTTTGATTCTAAATAACCACAATTCGCTGGACTGACGTTCAACATTTTGTACATATCTATTGATTTTTTTTTGTCTTACAATAGGCTCTGTTCATTCCCTGTTTTCGATTTGTCTGCATTTGCAGGTGTATTCAATGAGTCAGTGATCTGCAAGTTAGCTGTTACATAATATTGCATGTAATGTCAGAACTCTGAAATCCAGCATGAGATTTTCTGTGAACGTACAGGGTATAAACTATAACTGTGCTGATGTGATTACCCAGGATAATGTTGCAGGTTGTCCATTTGGGTCCCCTCGCTGTTGTGAGGGGGAGGACGTGGGAGAAAGAATGGGTTTTGTGCTCACCAGACACTGAGTTGTAGTGTCAGAACATGCCACATGCATAATAGTCTTAATATATACACAGGGAGAAAGTGAGGACTGCAGATACTGGAGATCAGAGCTGAAATATGTGTTGCTGGAAAAGCGCAGCAGGTCAGGCAGCATCCAAGGAGCAGGAGAATCGGTGTTTTGGGCATAAGCCCTTCTTACACAGGCCTTGGTAGTCCATTATAACATGTATGTTGGTTATTGCTTGAAAATAAGAAAACTCCAATTTTTAAGTAGCAAAATGAGAGTTCAAATAAAGATTTACCACTTTTAGTAGCCATGGGAACCCGGCACTATTAATAAATTCAAAGGATGTTGAGACAGAATTATTATGGATTTACATTGTATAATGCGATTCATTGAGCTGTTAGTACGGTGTGATTTAAATGAAGGGACAGAATGCATTGAGGTTGTGCAAGTATATTAATCTTTATTCATTTTCCCTGTGTTTAGCATCAGGATAGGAAGAAAAAGAAATGTTGCCATTCAGCTTTGCTTTTTTTTTCTAGGCCGTATTTAAAGAGATTTTAACCTTGAAATGTCAACATGTCTGGGAACCTTTGTTTTCGTAGTTTTCAGCTCATAAACATATTACCTAATTTGTGTCAGGTTAAGGGCTAAATTTCAAATGTCACCTTGATTCAGCTAATTGCATTCTCTCTTCTGAGTCAGGAGATCATGGGTTCAATTCTCATTCTTGTGTTCAAACACAGTGCCTGAGTTGGCACTTCCCTGCAGAGCTGGATTGGCGGAGGTGTCATTTTTAGATCTGATGCTAACACAAGACCCATCTTGTCCTGTTGCTGAATTTGTTAACGTAACAACAGTATTTGAACATCAAAGTAATCTCTTGCATTTGGAAGTTTTTTAGGACATGAAAGTATCAAAGGTAACTTCTTTTTAAATACAGTCTTGCCTTTTTATTTTCAACAAGACCTGATTTAGCTCGCTAGATGCCCTTAATGGCTTGTGGATTTTGAGGGACCAGTGTCGTAGTAGATTTGAGTTGCAAAATCTGTTTGAAGTTTGAGCAATGTAGCATGGGATAGAGCCACACGACATGATAGAGGGACTTCAGCATCTCCTCAAGGACTGTGCGGTGAACACTTCTCATAATACTGTTATGGACAGATGCATCTGGGATAGGTAGATTCATGAGGGCACCATCAGGTTGATTATTCTCTCTTGTTAGCTCCCTCACCACTTGTCACAGATCCAGTCTAGCAGCTATGCATTTTGGACTTGGAAATTAAGAAAAAGACTGGAGAGTTTCTGCTCCATGTTTCACTGATGCTGTGGGCCCCAGAGGAACACCTCAACTGTATGCCTCAGCTGCTGAGTCTGTCTTGCCGGTGGGACAGGGATTGTGGTATCTAGGATGTATGCTATGTTCAGTGAGTATGACAACGCCAGGTTGTTGCTTGACCACTTTGTGGGACAGCACTGGCCTCCAGATGTTAATGAGAAGAACTTTGCAGGATCAGCAAGGCTGGACTTGATATTGTCAATACCAGGTGTTCCGTCCAGTATCTAATCTTTTAGATTTTGTAGTGGTTTGATGCAATTTGTCAGGCCATTTCAAAGGGCATTTGAAAGTCTATTCTATTGCTGTGTGTCTAGTTGTCAGATTTACTTTTCTCAGTGATATTACTACAATCGGCAACGTTTTCATCATCATCAACACTAAGACTAGCTTTCTTTTCAATTCCAAATTTACTGAAGTTAAATTTCTCTAGCTGCCTGGGTGAGACTTGAACTCAGGACCACCGAGCATCTTCCTGAGCCTCTGAGTTTCTAGTCCAGTAGCATTACCACTAAGGCACTGCCTTTCCCTTTGGATGAGTACCTTGTGGAATCAACTGTTCATGTTTTCAGTTTGTTACACTTTCGTCATCTGCTTAATATTGCATCTCCTTTGCCTCCATGTTGATCCAGTTGACCCAAGCCTCTTGGGTGAATTTTCCTGTTGGAATTTGCCACCCTGCTGAGTGGAATAATGGTGGGGATTTTTGGGAGAGAAAACCTTGTTTCCCAATGTAATCGCTCAGTTCCATGTGGTTGCAAGAGGAGAGATTGCATAGAAATGATCTATTCCTGCAGCATGTTCACTGGAAATTCCCCCAGTACCTGATCATCGATGAGTTTCTCTCTCTTAATTACACACACTTCTTGGAATACCCTTCATCACTGCTTCCATTAATTCTAAATGTTATCTTTAAAATGGAACGTTGACTTGGCCTGATTAGAATTGACAGACCATGACTGTCGAGAGCCCAGATAATGTTATGGAACTGTACCAGTCTCTTTATCTCTCTCTTTACCTTGAACACATAAAATATCCGTGTTAAACAAAAGAACTGCTAAAAATTCAGTGCTTCCATTCACCTTTCCAGGGATAAATGGACCAATCACTGGAAGAAAGTTTTTAAAAAAACCCAGAATAGAAACAAGTAAAGATCAAAATAGATTTTACAAGCTCTCAGCACTTAGGGGTCATAAATAATAATGTGGTACTCAAGGAGGCTGTTTGTTCTATTGAGTGAATGGCGAATGCCAGTAGAACAATCCAGTCAGTATCACTCCCAGATCAGTCCATGACATGTTTATTTCTTTCATGCAGTTATTCAATTTCCTTTTGAAATCATTGTTTTTGCAATCACCAGCCTGCAGGAAATATAGCCACAGTGCTGTCATAGCTGGTCCAGTGAGGTTTCTGACGATAGTGACTTGTAGCTGCCATCAATCTGACTCCTTCCTTCCTGGATCACTGGTGAGCAGCATCACTTTGTTTAAGATAGCAATCTTTCAGAGAGAGAGAGTTTTTTTCACAGTATGTTGTTAGTTTCACTTCAATCTTGTTTACTGGTCTACTCCCACGCCATTATCAGGAGGACTGGAATATTAAATATAGTGCCAGTCTGTCTGCAGCAAAATTAAAGCAGAAAGGGAGCCTTAAATATCTGATGTCTGATCTAGGCAATGCCTTTTAGTGGCTACAGTGCCCCCTCTGAGTTTTCTGATGGCTGTACATCAGATTCGCTTTCATGGTGTTTCCAGTCATCCTGAAATACTTACCACCAGCTGCTTAATGCAGGTGTTTGTTGGAGTATGAATGTTACAGTAGCAGAAGTGACATCAAGTAAACTGCTAACTGCTTGATGGTGTCCAGCCGCTTATATGTTGCTGTGGTTGATCATGTAAATGATTAGGAAGGGTTCCATAATAATCCTGTCTTGATGATGGTGGGAGTGGCGGTTAGATACTATGGCCAAAGGTTTTGGGACTGAAGTTGTTGGCCATCGATGGTTGGAATTGTTAGGTCACACGATGTACTTTTTGTCATGATCCCAACTGATTTTATTATCGACCAAGTCAGATTCCAGTTTGACAGATCCTGCTTTGTTTATTTTTGTTTTGGCTTTTTGAGGTGGTTTTTCACTGAAATACAAACACACAAATGCTGCAGATTTGGCTTTAACAATAAAATAGAAGTTGATTATGTAAGAAAACATAAAATAGAATAACCAAACTATTTAAATATCATACAAATTTAAAGGTGTTGAAAGGCATGGTAAACTAATATCCCAATAATCCCAAAAGCACTCCATTATAGTACTCAAATACCAGAGAGAAGCCTCTTCTCTATCACACATAGGGCTTGAGTCAATTGTATCTGCAATTCCAAAACAGAAAGAGGCCATTTGGCCCATTGTATCTGCACTGACTCTTCAAATGAGCATCATTACCCACTGCCAATCTCCTGCTTTTTACCCGATACTTTTAACACATTATTTCTGTCCAACAGCCTATTGAATACTTCAATTGACCCTGCCCCCACCACATTCCCAGGTAGTGCATTCTATTCCCTAACTAGCTGCTGTATGGAAAAGTTGTTTTTCACATCATTCTTGCATCCTTTGCACATCACTTAAAATCTATCCCATCTTGTCTTTATTCATTTATGCATAGCTTTCCCCTCACCAGTATATCCAGCCTCTTCGTGATTTTGAAAGCGTGTTGAAGATATCCTTTTAACCTCCTTCCCTCCAAACCGAACCATCCCAACTTCTTCACATAACCTCATACCTGAATTTCCTCATCATGTCTTCTCCCAATGTGTTCATGTCCTTCCTATAATGTGCTGCCCAGAACTGCATGCAGTAGTTCAGCTGAGGTCGAACAAATGTTTTATACAAGTTCAATATCACCTCCTTTTTCTTGTAATCTATGTACATGTTAATAAAACTGAAGATACTCTCTCAACTTGAAATGCCACCTTCAATAATTTGTGCACATATATAGCCAGGACACTTTTGAATTATGCCCTCTATCTTATGTTGTCTTTCTTATGACCAAAATGCATCACCCCACACTTATATGCATTGAAACCCATTTGCCACCTATCCACATGTTCCACCAACTTGTCAGAATCCTTTTGAAGTTCTACATTGCCTTCCCTCAGTTTACAATTCTTTCACGTTTTGTGTCGTCTGAAAACTTCGGAATTGTCCCCTGCATGCCAAAATCCAAATCATTAATATATATTGGAAAAAGGATGGGTCTCAATACCAATCTCTGGGAACTCCACTACAAGCCTTCTTCCCAGCCTGAAAAATATCCATTATCCACTATTCCCTATTTCCTATAACTCTGCTGATTTTGTATCCAAGTTGCTACTAGCCCTCTTAGTCCACGATCCATAACCTTCCTCGCAGGAGATAGTGAGGACTACAGATGCTGGAGATCAGAGTCAAAAAGTGTGGCGCTGGAAAAGCACAGCCGGTCAGGCAACATCCGAGGATCAGGAGAATTGATGTTTCAAGCATCATTCTTGATAAAGAGCTTGTGCTTGAAACGTCTACTCACCTGCTTCTCGGATGCTGCCTGACCAGCTGTGCTTTTCCAGCACCATACGTTTTGACTCGAAACTTCCTCACAGGTCTGTTGTGTGGTACTGTATCAAACATCATCTGGAAGTTCATGTATACCACATCAACAATGTTACCCTCATTGAGTCTTTTCTGCCTAAGTGCGATTAGACTTTCTCAGTTTCAAACCCCTTTCAAGGTTTTAATCAAACACTTCTAGTTTGTAACTTTTTCTAAACTGTTTACTCTGAAGTAATCAATTTCTAAACAATTCTGCACTATCTTCTTTCAGGAGCAACTATTTTACAATCCAGTTTCAGCCAAGACTTCTGTAAACCTTGCCAAGGTGAAAACCAAAAGCTGTCTTCAAGCAGTGGTGCTTCCTCTAATCTTAAATAAGCAGAGTTCACAGAATCTTCTAACTGAAGCCAAATGTTAACTCTGTGCTTGTGAAACTCTCCTCGTGCAAACGGGTACTGTGCCAGTCTGTAATCTGCAATTTTGTCCCATATCTCCCTTTCTATTTTTGCCTAGGCAGCGGAGATAGAGCAGCAGCTCTCAATGCAAGTTCACAATCTCCGTGATGAGTTCCAGGAGAAGAGCACCTCAACAAACCAACACGTAGCACGACTGGAGAGTTTACAAGCTGAGGTGAGATCTGCTTGGAGTGTGCTGATTCCTGTTCCTTGTTGAGGTATACATGTGTATTCATGGCCCTGCCTCGCTAGACCGACAATGATGATATTATGGCTGAAGCCATGTGACCAAGCTCCTTGATAAGGATTTCCTGGGTTGCAACAAATATTGAAGTTCAGTTATGCTGCTTTAATTTTAGCTGAGTGCAAAGAAAAGTTGACAGAATACAATTCTCATAATGTCCCAAAGTGTATAGGCATAAATTAAAGTAATGAAACACAGAGCCTTTTTTTATTGGTCACCTTACTTGGAAAGGATCATCAGGAATTCAAGGAGCAGGGCAAGCTCACCTCTCTAATGCTCCTGGAGTCGCACAAGCTTCCCATGAAAATCAAAGGGTTTCTGTTTCAAAAAAAATCAATCGTTCTATGATCTTGGAGTTTAAAATGTCCTTGTTGAGTTTGGAGTCATTTGCTCTGGACGCCTGGCCTTGAGAGCATCCGAACATTATAAAATAGAATCAAAAGTAAACTGTTTAGCCCCACAAGTCTACTATACCATTCAATAAGATCATGGCTGATCTGTTTCAAGTTCCCATCTGCTCTCATAACCTTTGATTCCCCTGCCTAACCAGAACCTTCCCACCTTCATCTTAAACAAAATCAGTGACTTAATTTCCATTACCTTCTGAGGCACAAGAGGTTCAAAGTCACACAACCCTCAAAAAAGCTATTTTTCTCATCTTTATCCTAAAGGGCCAGCCCAGTATTAAATCTCTGCTCCCTAGTTCTGTACCCACTGATAGGAGGCAACATGCTTTCCACATACGCCTTGTCAAGGCTATTCAGGATTTTACAATTACCAATAAGTTACCCGCCACTCTTCTAAACTCCAGTGAAATAAGCCCAGGCTGTCTTAATCACCCTCATAATACAGGCCATTCATTCTAGTTATCCATGCAGTAGATTCCTGATGAAGGGCTCTGGCCCGAAACGTCGAATTTCCTGTTCCTTGGATGCTGCCTGACCTGCTGTGCTTTAACCAGCAACACATTTTCAGCTCTAGTTATCCATGCAATAAACCTCCTCTATTTATAGCCTTTCTGAAAGAAAGAGACCAAAACTGTAAAAGGTTTTCATCATGTGGTCTCACCCTATATAACTGAAGCATAACATTCTTTATTTTATATTCAGTTACTCTCCTGTCAAAGGGTAGCGTCCCATTAGCCTCCTGCTTGCATTCTGTAACTACATAAACACTTTTTATAACCACAGCAATAAGTCCCTTTACACCTTGAATTTTCACAGACATTCCCTATTTAAGAAATGCTCTGCTATTTTATCCTTCTGTTCAGTGACCAACATTTCATTTTCCCACATACTACTCCACATTCCAGATTTTTGTCCACTTAAACAGCCTATCTATATCCATCTGCAAACTCCTTAAGTCTTCTACTGAGTGTACTTTTCGACAAGCTTTGTTGGCCTGCAAATTTAGCTACAGTTTTCTCTTCTTATCCCAGTCTTTGTTGTAAATTGTACAAAACTGAGGTCCTAATACAGACTCCTCTGGGACTCCGTGATCACATCCTACCAATCAGACAAAGACCCATTTATGTACCCTGTGTTTCCTGTTAGCCAAGCAATTTTCTATCCACCCTAACGCGTTAGCTTCTACATCATGAACCTTTATTTTCTTCAAAAGACTGATGATTTGGTGCTGCATGAAATACCTTCCGGAAATAAGCATTTGGTGTATCTGATAAAAGTCCAAGAAGTGTGCATGTATTAGCATTTCAACATTATTGATAGATTAGGTAAAGAGAGCGGACTTATTTCTGATCAGTCAACAGCAACGTAATAATCATTTACTCTTGCAATATTAGTATCTAGGTAGTTTCAGATTTTGTTTTATTCGTGTATAAATGCAGTTCTCCAACCTGTCATCTTCAGATTATGTTTATCTCTCCATTTTCATAATTTATACAATTATTATTCTGTTTGAGGGATGTTGGCATTCTGCACCCATCACAGTATCTGACAGTGTAAGTGTGCCTCTGACATGTAGGGGCGGCATGATGGCTCAGTGGTTAGCACTGCTGCCTCACTGCGCCAGGGACCCAGGTTCAATTCCATCCTGGGGCAAGTGTCTCTGTGAGTTTGCACATTCTCTCCCTGTGTCTGCATGGGTTTGCTCTGGTATCCTCCCATTACCCAAAGATGTGCAGATTAAGTGGATTAGCCATGGGAAATACACAGTTAAGAGATAAGGTAGGGGATGGGTCTGGATGGGATGCTCTTCAATGTGGACTCAATGGGCTGAATGATCTGTTTCCACACTGTAGGGAATCTATGTTAGTAAGATTTCTTTCCACGCAGGAAGTGGTGTAATTGTGCAAGGCAATCTGTATGTGATGGGTGGACTGGGTATGAACCTGAGTGATTCCACTCAATGTGGAGATACTTCATTGAAGGTGCCCCATTAACCACTTTAACTCATTATGTATTTAGGCTCACTGGTTTAGAAGGACCATTCTTTGCACAGAATCAAATTATTCAATATCACATGTTGAAAAATCACAGCCAGGCCCGTTGTTCTCATCCAAAGTTCATGTATATGTACTTCTAATACGAATACCTGGGTAGTGATCAGGTGTGGTGAAGTTTTTAACCGTATCTGATACAGGGAATTCAGATCAGTTGGACCACCTCTGTACAGTGTGAGATCAGCAAACTCAATACAGGCAGGATCTTATTGATGGCGCTTTGCAGCATCATTAGAAATGCTCACTGCCAGAGAGAGAGAGAAAACTGGGACTTCTTGCCATTCATTGGCTTGCCATTGCCAGGTCTGTCACAATCAACATCCTGGAATTTACCATTGACTAGAACTTGACTAGATCAGCCATATAAAAGACTGGCAGCAAGAATGGGTCAGAGGCTGAGAATTTCACAGCAACTCACCTGACTACCCTGTGCCAGTCTACCATCTACATGGCACAAGCTTACTGGCAACTCCAATGCACTATGTAGACCAGTGTAGCCCAATTGATTGTATTCCGTGAGTCATTTGAAACAATCGCTCCACTTGGCAGCCATGAGCAGCACCCACAAGGTGCTCTGCAGCAACCCATCAAGGTGTCTGAATAGCAGTTTTCAAAACCATATTGTCTCCTACCTCGAGCAACAACAAACAGCAGGAATGTGGGAGCCACCTCCACGTTCCCCTCCAAGCTGCATATCTTATATAGAAATATATTGCTGTTTTCTTCGCTGTGGATGTGTGATCAGCTCCTTCCCTGACTGAGCTGTTGGACTCTGATCATTGCCTTTAACACAAAAGAATTGTAGGATTCAGGAGGGTGACTCTGCATTACTTTCTCAAGGGCTGTTGGAGGTGGCCAATAAATGTTGACATTGCCAGTGATGCCAATAGTTTGATTTCTTGAAATAAAAGGCTATTCACCAACCTAAATGTCTGAATCAGTGAGTAATGAAACTTTACAGACCAGGTAGGTTTGTACTGCATACTCACCTGATAGGGCAAAATGTTGTTTTTGATCTAGACTGGAGCAATATGATAGTGTGTTGTTTAACTCTGTGTGGCATACGACACCAGGAGGATACTTGAACTCCCTTTTGGTGTGTGGAGTATGACTGACTATTCTGAGGCCCACTCTGAGTGAGTGGGCAGCACATGCTCCCTGCAACATCCAGCATGAGTATGTTTGAGAGAAGTGCCTGTGGTTTGTGGATGTATGTGGGAGTGCAGTATTCTCTGTCTGGTTGGAGTTTTATGGCAACATCCTCAATTGTCAGATTTCTGGTGTATGGGCTGAGAGTGTGGGTTTCAGAGTTTCATTAGAATAACCTCTCTGATAAAGTGGCTTAGAATGTGTTGGACCTTCCCTGAGTGAGAGCAGTCCCTGGCTCTGCAGCACCATAACATCACGCATCAGAATAAAAGCTAGAAAAGCAAAACACTTCTGTTAGGGGCAAAAAGCATAATGATGTTTCTTCCAACATCTAAAACATAAATCATAGCATCATGGAATCATAAAGCTGTTCTGCATGGAAACAGACCCTTCA
This sequence comes from Hemiscyllium ocellatum, assembly GCF_020745735.1. Lineage (NCBI taxonomy): Eukaryota > Metazoa > Chordata > Chondrichthyes > Orectolobiformes > Hemiscylliidae > Hemiscyllium > Hemiscyllium ocellatum. The sequence continues at coordinate 46,032,599 of NC_083424.1, forward strand.
GTCCAACTCATACATGCTGACCAGATATCCTGCATTAATCTAGTCCCATTTGCCAGTATTTGGCCCATATTCCTATAAACCCTACCTATTCACATACCCATCCAGATGCCTTTTAAATGGTTCCTAATTCTAAAAGCTTCTGCTCATTACTGTTAATATTTTTTTTTTCCTTTTCCTTTGTCTGTGTGTGGTGATGTGGAGCAGCAGATTCTAGAAGTAAGTACCAATACTTTCTGCCTGATTCTTCAACCCCCTGTCAATCATTCTTCATTACTCGAATCGAATCCTTGACCCCCATCACTGAATTCAGGGACTGGCTGCCCCTCTGGACACACAAACACAGTAACCAACTCATCCACTGCATGTACAACTGAAGCTTCTTTTGACTGTGATCAGTTAGCATTTGAGAACTACAATTACAACTGACTGTAACATTGAGATTTGGGAGCTTCAGTTACAGCCAGTGGAGGTTTAGATTTCCCAGCGGATGTCTCTGTCAAACATTTTTTTTCAACCCCATGACTTTTCATTCTTTGTTTGGCTTGTTTTCACCCTGACTTAACCTCTTACCTATTGATTTGTTTTTCTATTCCTACCTTTTCAGCCCTACTGCTTTACTGTCTTTGTTTACTGCACCTTCATGGCCCATGCCTTCTTTGTCCTCAACCATTCCCTGCCTCACTACTGTCACTGTATGTACTGTGCATCTTTCTGACAGCTACTTTTACCTCCATATCTCAGATAAAGGCACTTACAGAGCGAAAACGTGAACTGGAGCAACGCATCAGTGCAATGATTGAAGAGAATGAACTATTGCAGAGCACGATTGAGGACCTTCAAGACCGAGTGATGATGGCAGAGCGACAGAGCCATAACAAGGACTTACAGGTGAGAAGGAGCGGCGTGTGGGTATGAGAAGGAGAGCTAACTCGAATAAGATGCTCAGTTGAGGAATGGGGTCAGAAACATGCCCGGCAAAGGTACTGTGAATCTCCGTACCTTGAATAGAATTATTACGGTTAAATAAGAATTATCAGCAGTAGTAGCCAAAGTCACTGTGTGAGTTAGTGGATTCATAATGGTTATGACCAAACCCAAGAAATAGCTTTGGAGAAGGAAAGAGTCAGAGACAGACCATCTTAAGGTGAGGCAAGGATGGATATTGAAAATAAAGTGGATGGAATTTTCCAGTGTAAGACTAGAGCAGGAAACTGAATCAGCAGGAGATAGGAATTGATGCCTGCTTTAGTGTGAGAAATATGGGAACAAAAATAGAGGAATCCATGAAGTGTTAGCCAATGAATCATCGATGAATCACAAATGACTTTTAATCTGAGAATTTCTGGTAAGGTCCTGTTTTACCTTTAGTATTAAAACAGGGCAAATCTTGCAGATTCTTTTCAGTGCTCGAAAGCTTTCTGATGTGATACTGTTGGCCACCGTTATGCAAAGATGGGGGAGTATTAGCCACTGGGGACAGGAGGAGTGAGGACAGACCTGGAAAGGAACAAAGCTGACACCAGACAGGAGAAGGGAATTTGGAGGAAGCATATGAAATGAAAATATGTCTGAAAATACCCAGCATGTCATGGGCAGCCTTAATGACCAATGAAGATTTACCACAACAATATGCTTCACAATTGGCATTGATCATATAGTACTAAAGGTTTATAATAGTCCCAGACTCCTTTCAAGTTTTACAGACACATGGAACAGTAATGAGGTAGCTTCTTTGTGTGAATCATCAGATTGCCTGGCAGCTTTATTGTCTATTGGTTAAGCACTTACTCTTTTATTTTATTTTTTAACTTTTCCAATTGGCTGTTTTTTATTTGTAGTATTCACCAATACAGTACATACAATTTTCCACCAGTTATTTTCTGCGAGAAAAGAAATCCTGAGGTAGCATTGTCTTGAGAGTAACTATTCAAAATGCAACAATTCGGAAAGAAACTGTTTCACCTGCATTTGGTTTTCCGACAATTTCTGGCCTTAGAATCTCAAACAGCTTGTGCACCATGAAGGGAACCCAATGCCCCACAATCTTGGAAGAGTCTTCGAATCATACAGCACAGAAACAGACTCTTCGGTCCAACCAGTCTATGGCAAAGGTTACCCCGAACTAAACTAGTCTCACCTGCCTGCTCCTGACCCATATCCCTCCAAGCATATCTAAGTGTCTTTTAAATGTTGTAACTGTCCACATCCACCACTTCCTGAGGAAGTTCATTCCACATGGGTTCAGTGGTTAGCACTGCTGTCTCATTGCGTCAGGGACAAAGGTTCGATTCCAGCCTCGGGTGACTGTCTGTGTGGAATTTAACATTCTGCCCCTGTCTGCATTGGTTTCCTCTGGGTGCTCCTTTATCTGAATTGAAGAGTGTGGTGCTGGAAAAGCACAGCCAGTCAGGCAGCATCTGAGGAGTAGGGGAATCAACGTTTTGAGCATAAGCCCTTCATCAGAAGTGCTCCTATATCACCTCACAATCCAAAGATGTGCAGGTTAGGTGAATTGGCCATGCTAAATTACCCATGTGTAGGTTAGGTACATTAGTCGGGGAAATGTAAAGCAATAGAGTCGGTGAATGGGTCTGGGTAGGATACACCTTGGACTTCTTGCACCAAGTAGCCTGTTTCTATACTGTAGGGATTCAATGATTCTATGACTCACATGTAAACCACCCTCTGTGTAAAAGGTTTGGCCCTCATGTCTTTTTTTCAGATCTCTCTCCTCTCACCTTAAAAAATATACCCCCTACTCTTTAAATACCCCATCCTAGAGAAAAGGCACCTATCATTCACCTTATCTGTGCCCTACATAATTTTATAAACTTCTATAAGGTCACCTCTCAATCTCCTACACTCCAATGAAAAAAGCCCCAGTATAACCAGCCTTTCTTTATAATTCAAACCTTCCATACCCTGTAAATCTGTTCTGAACCCTTTCCAGTTTAATAATATCCTTCCTATAACTGGGTGACCAGAACTGGGCACAGTATTCCAGAAGAGGCCTCACCAATGTCCTATACAATCTCAACATGACTTCCTAACTTCTTTCACTTTTGCAAGTACTTTCCTAGTTTACATGTTTCTTTCTTAATCAAATGTTGCAAATTGCATTTAAAAATTAAAAATTTAAAAAGTGGCCCTGAAGAGGTCCTCTTTCTTCATCCCATTGTGGCCTTGTCCATGCAACAAGCTGGGTATCATGAATTTCTCTGATCTCTGAAACACCCTCCATCACATTACTGCTCACTAGAAATATAAAACAAAACTTCTCTAAACATATTTTTAAAAAGTGTTAAAGTGAAGTTTAGAAAGACCTATGAAAAGTGAGTCAGAGAATTTATAATAGAATGTCGAGATGAGACATGAGCAGATATTTTGCATCAGCCTTCACTCTAGAGGATATGCGTAACATTTCGGAAGCAGCGATAAATCAGGAAATGGGAGGAATTCCAAAAACGTTTGATCGCCAGGGAAGAGGTACTGAGGAAATTGGAGCTGTGAGCTGATAGGTGTCTGGGTCCTGTTGGACTCCATTCTTAGGCCATAACGTAAGTAGCTTGTGAGATAGTTGATGCATACATTTTTGATTTTTTTTGAAACTTTCTTGATTCAGGGACAATCCCATTAGATGCAAAAGGAAAGGAGACAGAAAGCAGGAAACTACAGGCCAGTTAGCTTGGCATCCAACATAGGGAAAATGTTAGAAGATATAATTAAAGATGACATAGGGCATTTTGAACTAATCTAAGTAATCAGACATGGTTTTGTGAAAGAGAAATCATGTTTAACCAGTCTTTTACAGTTTTTCGAGGAAGTAATCTTCTGTCGATAAAGGGAAATGATGGATGTACTGTATTTAGATTTTCAAAAGGAATTCAATAAAGTGCTGTATCAATGGTTTTTGCAAAAAAAATGCAAGCTTGTGGTGTGGGGGTAATAAATTGGCATAGGTAGATTGTCTGGCTAATAGGAAATCGGTTTAAATGGGTGATTTTCTAGTTGACAAGATATAATGAGTCAAGTGTCAGAGGAATTTGTCCTGGGCCCCAACATTTGCACTCTTATGACTTGGATGAAGAGACTAAAGCTAAATCTATCAGATGTACCAAGGTTGATAGGAAGGTAAGTTGTGATGAGGGTATAAGGATGCCACAGCGGGATATTGACAGGCGAAATGAGTGTGCAACGATCTTTGTAGATGAAATTTAAAGTGGGAAAAGTGTGAAATTGTCCACTGGCAGGAACAATAAAAATGAAAACATATTATCAAAATGGTGAGAGATTACAGAGCTCTGAGATTCGGGGGATCTGGGTGACACAGAGACATAGAAAATAGGAGTGGGTGAGAAGGCCATTCAGCTCTTTGAGCCTGCTGCCCTATTCATTATGATCACGGCTGATCATTCAACTCCTTAAACTGTGCCCGCATTTCCACCATAAATTTAATCCCTTTAGCCTCAACGTTTAGCCTATATCCAGTTCTTTCTTGAAATCATAGTGTTTTGCACTCAACTGTTTGCAGAATTCCACAGGCTCACCACTGTCTAGGTAAAGAAATTTCTCTTCCAGTCAGTCCTAAATGGCATACCCTGTATTATTAAACCGTGACTCCTGGTTCTGGATTCCCCCACTATTAGGAACATCCATCCAGCCTCTACTCTGTCTAGTTCCATTAAAATTTTAGAGGTTTCTGTGAGATCCCCCTAATTCTTCTGAACTCTAGCAAAGAAACATAGAAAATAGGAGTGGGTGAGAAGGCTATTCAGCCCTTTGAGCCTGCTGCCCCATTCATTATGATCATGACTGATCATTCAACTGCTTAAACAGGGCGGCACGTTGGCACAGTGGTTAGCACTGCTGCCTCACAGCGCCAGAGACCCGGGTTCAATTCCTGCATCAGGCAACCGTCTTTGTGGAGTTTGCACATTCTCCCCGTGGCTGCGTGGGTTTCCTCCGGGTGCTCCAGTTTCCTCCCACAGTCCAAAGATGTGCGCGTCAGGTGAATTGGCCATGCCTGTAGTGTTAGGTGAAGGGGTAAATGTAGGGGAATGGGTCTGGGTGAGTTGCTCTTCGGAGTGTCGGTGTGGACTTGTTGGGCCGAAGGGCCTGTTTTCACACTGTAAGTAATTTAATCAAAGTAATCTAATCAAATACAATCCAAAACGATTCAACTCCTCTTTATGCATAACTCCTACCATCCTAGGAATCAATCTAGAAACCTTTGCTGCACTCCCTATAGCAAGAGCTCCCTTCCTCAAATAAGGAGATCTGGACAGCACCCAATATTCCAGGAATGGTCTCAGTAAGGCCCAGTATAATTTCAACAAGGCGTCCTTGCTCCTGTATTCAAATCCTCTTGCTAGAAATGCCAACATATCATTTGCCGCCTTTACCACTTGCTTCAGTGACTGGAGTGCAAGGATTTTCTCCTCTCTCAACGTATAGTCTTTCAGATAATTTGCCTTCCTGTTTTCGCTACCAAAGTGGATGACCACCTATTTATCCACAGTTTATTGCATATACACTGTATTTGTCTGCCCACCAACATAGACTGTCCAAATCACACTGCAACATCTCTGCACCTTCATCACAGCTCACACACTCTCTCAGCTTTGTCATCTACACATTTGGAGATATTACATTTAGCTCCCTCACCTAAATAATTAACATATATTCTGAGTAGCTGGGGTCCGAGCACCGACCCTTGCAGTATCTGACTAACTGCTGTCTGTCATTTGGACAAAGGCCCATTTATTCCAACTTTGTTTCTTGTCTGCTGACCAGTTTTCTATCCATCTCAATACACTATCCCACTCCCATGCACTTTAATTTTACATTATAATCTATTATGTGGGTCTTTGTCAAAAGCCTTCTGAAAATCCAAACTACAACCATGCCAAAGATCCGTTTGCAGGTACAGCAAACAAAGAAAGCTAATTTAATCTTATAATTTCTTATAATTTCTTGCAAGAGGAATTAAATACAGAAAGAATAAAGTTATGTTTCATTTGGGTATTGGTGAGGCCACATCTGGCATACTATTACCATATTTGTCTCCTTGTTTAAGGACATCAGCATGTTGGAAGTAGTTCATAGAAAGTTTATCAGGTTAATATCTTGAACAAGTGGTTACCTTATGATTAAAGGCTAGTTTTCCCCTATTATTCCATACCTCCAGTCAGATGAGTTCTGCACTTTGATCTTCTGAACTAAGATCATATCTAGTTATTGCACAAAGGGCATCTTTGATTAATAGTGCTACCCTCCACCTTTACTGAGGTTCTTCCTCTTCTTGAATGCCAGATACCTTTCAATTTTCAGACCCAGCCCTTGTCACCCTGTAGCTGCATTCCTGTCATGATAATCCGATCACTTTATTAACTTCAGTCTGGCGTTTTTTTTTAAAAAAAACTTTGATTGCCATGCACAGTTGGATGCAGAATCTTTAGTTTTGTGCTTTTGTTGTCTTCATAACCTCAGGTCCTGAATGTTGGTGTATTTTATGTTGATTTTCTCTGTCCTTCGTTTCCCATAATGCTATTTTGCTAAACTGCCTTGACTCCATCCTTTGATTTATTGCATTATTTATTGCTTGATCCCTGAGGACTTTGGTAGTTTGATTTTTTCCTATTATCAGACAATCCAAATTAATCTCAGCTTAGCTTAAGGGTTGAGTATATAGTTTAAAAAGACATAAGCAGAATATTAAATATAATGCAAGTATAATTTTAATAACCAAGCAGACTTAAATGATTGCAGTCATCATAAAATACTAATTTAGTTCAATATAAAAATCCATTTCAACCAGCAAAATCTTGTAATATCTTGTTTAAAATGTAAATGTTCTTTTCAATATTTTGCAGTTCTATTACTTTTGTAAATAACACATGGGATTTGCTCATTAATGGGTAGGAAAGTAAAAGTTACAAGGCAACGAGTTTCATTAATTCAAGCAAATCAGAAATAAAAGTTGCTTTCAAAGTGAGTAAACCCTGACGATTAATGTTCTGTTTGCGATAACAGTTGCAAAGACAAGGAAGATAAATGCAATGTTAGCCCAACAAGTGCCACTGGCACCCAGTCAAACATTGAAGCCATAAACAGACTCGGTATATTTAATGATGTAAAGATGGTGAAAGCATTTAGTGAAAATTGATGTAACAATAAAAATTTGGATCATGAAGCTTGGATGTGTGGTGCAGGTGAATCCAAATACCCCAAGCCTCACATGCGTAAGCGCTGATGGCCACTTTAGTATTTTGTTTGCATGAGCAGCCAGTCCAAGAAATGAAACAAATCAAAAGGATAGTCATTCTTTTATTGAGGAGTAGAATATTGGGAAGGTCTTTGACATTTGGTGGGCGGCACGGTGGTACAGTGGTTAGCACTGCTGCCTCACAGCGCCTGAGACCCGGGTTCAATTCCCGACTCAGGCGACTGACTGTGTGGAGTTTGCACGTTCTCCCCGTGTCTGCGTGGGTTTCCTCCGGGTGCTCCGGTTTCCTCCCACAGTCCAAAGATGTGCGGGTCAGGTGAATTGGCCATGCTAAATTGCCCGTAGTGTTAGGTAAGGGGTAAATGTAGGGGTATGGGTGGGTTGCGCTTCGGCGGGTCGGTGTGGACTTGTTGAGCCGAAGGGCCTGTTTCCACACTGTAAGTAATCTAATCTAAGACAATTGTTGAAAAAAACAATATGGGAAATTGGACTATTGGGTGTTCCTATGTTTTTAAATTTTATGTGTCGTTTAGTTTGTACTGCTTGTGAACACATAAATAAGTTGGTATAATAGTTGAGAAAAAAATGGCTGGCTGTTTTCTGGAGATTTGTTCCCAAATAGCTATGGAGTAATGGTAAGTATATGTCCAACATAAAAGCATTCTCATTTAAAATAATCTCATGTGATAACATATCAATTAATTTCAGGAGGATTCAACAAAAATTCTCTATAAAATTAGAACTAGAATTTTGGATGCAATAATATAAAAGGCTGTTGGAATTGTGGAGACTGGGCCTGACCTATTTTCCAAAGGGAGATGAACACTAAAACATGGAGAGCTGGTTTATCCAAACAAAGCAAACCAAATTGCCAAAATAAAGGGTTGATTTCCAAATTATGTATGACCCATGTGGAGAGTCCAACCTGTGACTTTAGTCTTTAACGACAAAGAGGGTTGATGAGGGCAAAGCAGTAGATGTGATCTATATGGGCTTCAGTAAAACGTTCGACAAGGTTCCCTATGGGAGACTGATTAGCAAGGTTAGATCTCATGGAATATGGGGAGAACTAGCCAATGGTAAGGTCCAAAGGAGTGTTGCTGAACAAAGCGACCTTGGAGTGTAGGTTCTTAGCTCTTTGAAAGTGGAGTCGCAAGTAGATAGGATAGTGAAGAAGGCGTTTGGTATGCTTTCCTTTATTGGTCAGAGTATTGAGTGCAGGAAATGGGAAGTCATGTTGCGGCTGTACAGGACATTGGTTAGGCCACTGTTAGAATATTACGTGCAGTTCTGGTCTCCTTCCTATCAGAAAGATGTTGTGAAACTTGATAGGTTTAGGGTGAGAGGGGAAAGATATAAAAGAGACATATGGGACAACTTTTTCACGCAGAGGGTGGTACGTGTATGGAATGAGCTGCCAGAGGATGTGGTGGAGGCTGGTACAATTGCAATATTTAAGAGGCATTTGGATAGGTATATGAATAGGAAGAGTTTGGAGGGATATAGGCCGGGTGCTGGCAGGTGGGACTAGATTGGGTTGGGATATCTGGTCAGCATGGACGGGTTGGACCAAAGGGTCTGTTTCCGTGCTGTACGTCTCTATGACTGTGTGACTGAGAACCACTTTGGTAAACTATCAGAAACATGCTACTTGAGAAAGCCATTGGATATGAGAGGTGAAACAAGTCTAACCATGATTGGTTTCATTCCGATGTCTCCCCTTTATTCTTAAAGAAAGAACATCTCTTGGATATCAAATGGAAAAAGTTTTGTAACCGGTCATTGCTTGTACCTTGAATCACCTGCTATGGTAGATCGAACGCTCAACTATAAACTGGAGAAGGTTCAGCTGGCTTTGGGAAAGGCACTGATGAGGCCAGTCTGTAATAATATGTTCAGTAATGCCCGTCCTTATCAAAAAGAATACAGATTCATTAGGATCCAAGATTTAACAGTGAGAAATCTGAAACGGGAACAAAAGATTGCTGGAAATACTCAGCAGGTCAGTCAGCATCTGTAAAGCGAAACAGAGTTTATGTTTGAAGATGAGCTTTCATCAGCATTTGCGATGGAAATGTAAGCGGTTTTAAGCCATGAGAAGAGGCGGCAATCTAAAAGAACAGAAAGGAAATCTCTGGTAAGATGGAGGACAGGAGAGATTGCCTCATAAAATATTTCATACACCGAGAAACCAAGAGAGTGGGAAGGGTATAGTGAAGAAGTGGCAGTCTAGTGTGAACAGAAATAAAGTATCCAACTAATTGCAGTATAAAGTGATATTAAAAAAAAAGAAACAAGGCAGAGGGATTTGAAAATATGGACAGGAATTCAAAAAGCGATAATTTGCCACACTGGGAATGTCAATAGCGACAGAATAGGTGAAAAGTCTTGCTGTATGTTCAGGTACATTCATTTGTGTTTTAGATGAGTTGAAGTTTACAGAGCATTCAAGATGGGAGGCCAGCCTGGAGTGCCTTGGCAATACAAGGTTTATGGTTAACAAACATGTGACTGAAAATTTCAGCAGCAGATGACCTGAGGCAGGGTCAAGACAGGTAATGTTATACAGGTTGAATAAAGTGGTCTTGGAGAGGATATGGAATAGGTACCTGTCACTCACATCTGCTTTGTCCAAAACTTTCATTGCCTCCTGCAGTTTTAATTTTAAAAAATGAAAAGCTTGCATTTATATAATATTTTTCATAGCCACAGGACACCTCACAACACATTCCAGTTGGTAAAGTACTTCTGAAGTAACTTCACTATTGTCATGTATGAAACACAAAATGTGTCTGAATTCATGTAAACTTTGAGAGATTGCAGTAAATCACATTGCAATGATAAATCTGGAAATTGCAGCATGTCATACTTGTTGCTCCATATCAATTGTGTGAATGCCTATAAATGTCCGGAGGCATGCCATTGGCATGAAGATGTAATTGTTCCTCACACCTTGCCCTAATTCTGGGATAAGAGATAGTACAGTGCCTCCGAATTCAAAGGTGGACATGATTTGCTATTAACCAGGGTTGGCTGATCCGTTGTGTACTTGCAGGAACAATATTTTTGTTCTGATTTCATAGCTCCAACAGAACCAGCTTGAACTCCATGAAGTACGAATGTCTCACCGACAGCTTCAAGTGAAAGTTGATGAAATGAATGAGGAGATGAGTCTACACAGTGTGAGCCCAACAAGTACATCATTGCTATCAGAAATTGAGCAGAGCATGGAAGCAGAAGAGCTGGAACAGGAGAGAGAACAGGTATACAAATGCACAGTTAAACAGCATTAACTCTATATGTTAACTGGATTTAACTGAGTGGTATGGAGCCTTAACTGAGGATTCACCTGTGCTGTTCTAAATTGCGACAAACTGAAACAGTGGCTGTTGGTTTATATTGTGTGTCTCTGAAGATATTGAGTATAAAATTGCATATAATTGGCTCCAATTACATCCATCACCACTTGCCTTCCTCGGTTATGACATGGTAGTAGAGAATGGTTGTCTAAAGATGAAGATTGGAAACTAACAAAATTCAGACAGAAAATGAAAATCCACTGATGATTGTTGGAAATGTAAGAAAGCAAATGTAGGTTGTCAGAGTATGATAGTTTCTGATGTTCTGTAGACTGAACCGTGTGGACATGGTTTACCTACCAGAAAGAAACAAGGCATGGCCACAGTGTTGTCACTTTCTGCAGGAAATAAGATCAGAAATAAATGATGTTGAGATGGAATTAGATACTGATTAAGGTTTGGACTCTCCAATAGAGTTCTTGGATGAAATAATCAAAAGCAAGATATTGTGATAAACATTTATAAACCGTGGTCAGAATTTGATAGAGCAGATACGAATGTACAAACAAGGAGCAAGATGAGGCCATTCAGCCCATTGAGTGTGCTTTGCTATTGCATATGATTTGATCATCAGATGGCTTTTCCATAGAAGAGTATACCGTGGTATAAGTGACTAAGTGATCCCTAGCAATTCAACTCCCAGATTCATAGAAGTCGTAGAATCCCTATATTGTGGAAACAGGCCATTTGGCGCAATGTCCGCACCAACCCTCTGAAGAACCATCCACCCAGACCCTTTCCCATACCCTATTATTTGAAATGATGTGAGGTGTCTTATATGGCTAAACTCCTTATTCTAACTGCTGTTGGTTCTTTTAGAAGGAAATGCTTTGAATCAGATATTTGCAGCCTTAAAAAACTTCTTGGAAAAGGAGTTTTAATTCCCTTCAGCCTTCCAAGGACAAATAAGACATCCTGCAGTAACACAAGTAAGGCATCCTGCAGTAACACAAATAAGACATCCTGCAGTAACACAAAGTGTAGAAAACTCCATGGTTATCAGCTTTTGAAATAATCCAGGTATTAAATGCATGAATCTACACAACAGAAGGATTAAAGGCAAGATGAGTGTGAGATAATGTATTTGGAAAGAACAAGCAAGGCAGGGGATCATGCAATAAATGTTAGGATAGAGAGTTGTGTCGAAGAGCAGAAAAGACCTTGAAATGCATGACCACAGATCCTTGAAGACAACAGATCTAGTAGATAAAATAGTGATACAGCTATGTGAGACAATTCCTGTTATTAGTCAAAGCAGAAAGTATAAGACCAGTTTGGTGTCACTGGGACTGTTTGAAACACTAGTTTGACCCCAGGTAATTTACTGCTTACAGTTTTAGTTACTACATTGGGAGATGTGATTATAGTCCAGAGGGTACACAGGTTTATGAGTATGAAATGCTGGAAAGAAAGCAATCTTACATTGAATTGATGGATACAAGACAGCAACTGTCTGTTGTTTGAGGAAAACAAATGCATGTGCAAAGAAAATTGTTGTATTGTTGAGGCAGGGAATCCCATATGGTGATGCTTCATACAGAATATGGAAGTCTGCAATGGTTTAATTTTGAAATGTTGGTGGTACATGTGCAAACATTAATCTCTATTTAAAGAGATAAGGAAATCTGTATATTGTATAAACTGTTTCCAGGTGTGGGTATCAAATGGGAATTCACTGACATTGCTATAAACAGGAGCATGCTGAGACTGGTTTTTAGCTTAGTTTTGTGAGATACACATTAAAAACAAATGCTGTTTGAAGTGCCTGAACTGTTGAGGGATGAATGTTGGCCAAGAAATCCAAAGTATTCCCAAGTGCGTTTCAAGTGGCACTCTGGGAATTCTTATGTCCACCTGAAAATACAAAAGGGCCTCAGTTTAACTTTTCACCCAAGAGACCGCATGTCTGAGAATGTTTACATACAGCATAAGCCATTGGAGGTGCACTGGTGCAGCTTGTTCCAATTATCTAGGTCATAGTTCGTGTGTCTTAAAATGCAAGCTATACGAAATAAAGGTTTAACTGTCAAAAATAAGGAAGATATCGCAACTCTGTAGTAAGTACAATTAAAACAAGCTAGGAGACTTTTACACTTAGATATTGGGAGTCAAAGAGTGCAGCAGTTCAGGCAGCATCCAAGAAACAGGAGAGTTGACGTTTCAGGCATAAGCACTTCATCAGGAATGCATTGGATGCTGCTCCTTGGATACTAACTGACCTGCTATGCTTTTCCAGTGCCACACTTTTCGACTGACTCTCCAGCATCTGCAGTCCTCACTTTCTCCTCCTTAAGAGAATAGGGCCGCGTTGAAATAAGATAGCTGGAAAGTTACATGGCAAAATAGCAGATGAGCACTCCTAGCTAAATTACTGGGGATATGACATTTGGAATGTTCCCTCTAATGGATAATTTATTAATGTGGCTTCCCAGACTTTGGCAAGGCTTGGAATTAAAAGGCAGTTCATTTCCATTTTTACCTGGTGAGGCGTGCAGCTTAGTGAGATCCTTTGTTTTGAGTTTGTCCCTGTAAATGTAGTAAAGGTACAACCAGCTTGGGAAAAGAGCTAAGTGACCATGTCAGCTTTGGCCCTTGTACAGTTTTATAGCTCCTTGACAGTCAAGAGATAATACCAGACCTGGACCTGAAGTAGAGTAAATGCTAGATCTGTTTCCTATAGTGTAGCCTGCCGACAGCCGTTGATATAAGTTACACTTGGAAAAAGAAGAACTGACTGACTGGCTGGAAAATTTGTTTACTTGAAAGCTGCAGGAATATGCCTATGGTAAGCCTCTCAGTGAAAGGCAGTGAATCTTGTTGCAGTCGAGGTATAATCATCTTGGTTGTACTTTGAAACCATGGCAGTGGGTTGTTGGAAGCCAAGGGCGTTCTGGATGTTTTAAGCAATTGCTCAGAGGTCACTGGGAGGCCCAGGCTTAAATTGGGGAATCTAGAGTACAAAAAAGAAGAAATTGGAGGAGTCACTTGGCCAAAAGCTAATGGAAGAACTCCCATAGAATCCTGTACCTTGGCAAATAGTTGAAACACTGAAAAGAAATCAGATTGAATTCGAGAGCATTGGTACACTTTTGTGTTGCTCCAGGAAAGAGAATGAACCTTTGAAGATTTTGTGATAAAGGAACTCCTCGTGAGTAGGAATAGAAAGCAGAACTGAACTTCTGGTATTAGTCTTCATAAATTATCATGTTAAATTCATATTACTTACTTTGTTTAATTTGTGTTTATATGTATGATAAGGTTTTTGTTTAATCATGGTATAGTTATGTCAGTTAATTGCATGGTGTTTGAATTTCTTCTTCAAAAGTTAATGACCTCTAGCAGGACTGTAACAAACTTATCAATCTGTAAAGAAGGTGCAGTGCTTACTGTATCAGAATAAGCATCACGAACATCGGATCAGAACTGCAATCTGTATATGATGATGGTATAAGATTTTAATGAGCATACTTGATTTTGGAATTTTCAAGGTTAGTACTGTTCTGTTCCAAAACCAAAGGCTTGTTTGGGTTGCAGTATTTCCTGAAGTACAAGTAGCAATTAGGAATGAGCAACTAATTGTTGAAGGTGAGAATCTAAAGGTAGTTATTTTAAAGGTTTGGAGAAGTTGCAGGAGGTAATTTCAATAGCTCCAAGGTAAAGTGGCTCCAGATATTGCCATTATGGTTTTTTATTTCTGGGTTGTCTTGCTATTGGTGCTTCGAACCTTATGATGAAGACATGTCTCTTGCTGTGCCCTGTCTTTTGGTCCATATTTCCTTGATGGACTACATGTATAATGATACCTTATTTTGTCATTCCAGCTGAGAATAGAGCTCTGGGAGGCTTACTGCCAAGTACGCTCACTTTGCTCACACCTGAGAGGAAATGACATCACAGACTCTGCACTTTCCACTGACTCCTCTATGGATGAATCCTCTGACACCTCCTCTGCCAAAGATATCCCCACAGGGAGCCTTCACACAGCATTGCATGAGCTCAAACGCCTGATCCAGAACATTCTTGATGGAAATGAGTCTACGGTATGTTCGTTTGTACGATCTCAAATAGAATTCAGTGTATTACAGATATACATAACTGGGAAAACTCCATCAAGAATTTGTCATATGTTACAAACTATAATGAACGCCCTTTGAATTCAAATTCAATTTACTTCGCTCCTTTTAGTTTGAGGCTTCCACCAAAAATAGCTTTTTCTACAATGTTCATTTGGAAAAAAGCCTATGGACACTTATTTGAAAGACATCAGATAATTTCGCCATAACAACAAAATTTGCCTCCAATACTTAGCAGGTCATATAGTACCTGTGGAGAGACAATCAGAGTTAAGAATTTTGGTCACCGATCTTTCATTAGCACCAATAACAAGAATTCAAGAACAAGGATTACTTCTGCTCCTCTATCTCATGGTCTTAGAGTAAAAGTCGACAACTGGATGCAGCCCCTTCATGTGACAAGTGAATTCTGACAAAAGATCATAGACTTGAAATATTAAATACTGATCCCAGCATTTTCTGTTTCTAGTTCAGATTTCCATCATCCTCAGACTTTAGCTGCATGAATGATTGCAGTTATTTGAAATTAGATTAGATTACTTACAGTGTGGAAACAGGCCCTTCGGCCCAACAAGTCCACACCGACCCGCCGAAGCGCAAGCCACTCATACCCTACATTTTACCCCTTACCTAACACTACGGGCAATTTAGCATGGCCAATTCACCTGACCCGCACATCTTTGGACTGTGGGAGGAAACCGGAGCACCCGGAGGAAACCCACGCAGACACGGGGAGAATGTGCAAACTCCACACAGTCAGTCGCCTGAGTCGGGAATTGAATCCGGGTCTCAGGCGCTGTGAGACAGCAGTGCTAACCACTGTGCCACCGTGCCGCCCACATTTGGGTACTTCTGGGACATAGCTGATCAGATGGAACACTGTGAATGACAGTATTATGATAATACCCTGTACTCAGTAACCTAGTAGATTAGCAGGCGGGGGTGTGAACAGGGGTTGGACTGGGTGGAGATGGACGGAGGTGCGGGGTTAGGGGAGCAGGGCTGGGAGTGGACGGGGTTGGGAGTGGGCCTCGCGTGTGGCGTGCTTTTGCCTAGTCTCCTGAATGGGGAGCAGACTTCACAGAAAACTGAGTCCCAGAGGAAATTAATTAACCAAATAATCAATTATCCAAACAAAATAGTGCCTGCCCATCTCATTCGGATAATTGAGGTGCCTCTATACTTTAAGTAGGAAGTACTCAATTCCCAAATATTAATTCTTTTTAACATTTTTACAAGGACATGTGACCATGCCAAATAATAAGGATAATGTATCCCTCCTTCACAAAACATGATAACATTGGAGTTAAGTAATAAACGTCAGCCCAAATATCTGTTGCCAAATGAAATCAAATGACTAACCAAGTGTCAGTTTTCCACAGTATTAATTCCACTACAGTTTTGTAAACCCTGTTGTCCATGCAATTCCTAAATTTTACCCCATATTCTGTTTGGCAGGAGCTCCAGAATTTAAGGTAACAGTGGGCTAAATTATATATCCTGGGGTGGGTTGAATTTCTGAATCCAGCTGGTACCATATTGTCACTTGACACTTGATGCTGTTGAAGATCAGGTGAATGAGTAGCCAGGGCGCATGTTCACAATCCAGTTGAGCAAAGCAGGCTCCTGAGACTGGAGAGTGAAGGAGGAGGACTTCTAGCAGTGACACATTGGCTAGCCCATGGTTAGAGGTAGGCAATGTAGATGGGGGGGATGTGAGCAGAGAACGAGAGAAAGCTTCCATTTTGAGGAGCCTTCTCAAAAGCTTTTTGAAGTTTTGTTCATTAAAAGGGGCACAACTACCAGATTGGCATCATCATTGGAGGAGCAACCCTTCCACTGGACAGCCAGCAGCTAAAGCCTTGACTGTGATATGTATGGAATGTGTGGGAGTTAGAGCACTGCACCACCCTCCAGGTAGTCTGACTCCATCCCTTGGCCATTCTTGGCCTCAGTATGGGATAGAATCAACCTGCTGACTGGAAATTCGTTGTCAGCTCCTGCTGAGAGACCTTTGTTGGCCAGTTGATTAACCGACTAGCCAGCCCATCCACCAGAGCTGCCAGAATTAAAATGAACTGGAGGAAAGACATTTCCAGCATTCAGGCATGTTGATCAGTGGTGGGAAGTTGTGAACCATCTAACTTGGGTTCATTCTTGTCACATGATCTTTGCCATCTATCCCAACCTCTCCAGTATTGGCACGCAACATTTTTCCAGTGTTTCTGGGTACATAGCAATGTTCAAATCTGTGTGTTATTTGATGTGCTTCAGTGCACATTTCAAATATAAACAGTGTTAACACTATTTTTGGCTATCCTGTGTCATAATAGAGCATTTCTGCATCAGGACTATCAAAACGTGACAAAGACACTTCCTGCCACATCAGTATGAATTTTTTCTTTTTTTTCTTACCCCTACAATTTCCTGCAGCTGTACACAGTTTAGACAGTAATGTTGATTTATGCATCCATAGTGGACTTATGGATTTGGAACATTAACCCAAGGATTACACTTCATGTTAGATATACTGAATGTTAAGCTCTGTGCACTCCCACCAGGCTGGTTTTCATAAGGCTTTTACTCTCGTTGATCTTGTGTCTTTATAGGTAGTGCTGCTGAGAGTTGAAATGAATGCAATGAAAGAAGAGAGAGACAAGCTGAAGGTGACTTCTGAAGAAAAGGAACTAGACAAGCAGCTTCAGAAAGCTGTCAGCGCCAGGGATGAAGCCATAGCAAAGTAAGAACATAGAACATTACAATGCAGTACAGACCCCCCCGGCCCTCAATGTTGCGCTGACCTGAAGCTTGTCTGATTTAGGGTGAAGGACTAAGAGAAATTTCTGGTCATGGTGGGCCTTGGTTAATTTTGTGGCTAAAAATTACCTTGCCTTCTATCTCCCTTCCAACAGAAGGTTTTGCAGCATCTTTCATGCCACCCTCTTCCTCTCCCTCATCTCTGCCCCCTGAAAAGTACTTCAACGTTGTGAATTTAAATCATCCGTTTCCCAGCTGCGCTAGATTTGTGGTCTGAATAAATCCTTGAACGCATTCAATATATTTAGACAAATGCATATGAAAAGCTCTCACGCGGCACTTTGACATTTTGAGTCTTCAATTTATTCTCTATGTCTAAATAATTGGATTTTTTATGTATAGAAATCTTGCTGTCTGATTCGCCTCTCTGAAGTCATCTGTCTAGCTACAGGCCTAATAATGCAGACTTGAATATCTATGCAGCCCAAGTAAAAGGAGTGAAGATTGCAAGTGATGACAGACAGCCAGGAGAAATAGATTCCATACTATTTGTACAAACTAATCTTCAAATGCATACACCACTCCACTTGCCCCACCCTACCACCCAACTCTCAAATCAATAATCAGCCTCTTGACATTCAAAATGTCTTTGAGAAAAGATTCAAACTTGAGGTGGAAACTCATGGGATCAGGGATGTTGTAAATTGGATTATTAATTGACTGGGTAACTAATGAGCTATAAATGGTAGCAACTGAGCTCCAGGGACCAGTTCCTAAGCCCTGCTCTATATTATAGTTATTGGAGCAGGGCTTGAAACATCACCACGCAGTAAGTGTGCAATATACACTGGGATTGGTGATTCTTATCTTTTATCCTGACCTGATCTGGCCTACGTGTGACTCCAATGTGGTTGAATCTTAACTGCCCTCTGGGGAATTAGGAATGGATGATAAATGCGGCCTAGCCAGCAATACCAACATGTCATGAAAATCTTTTTCTCTTAAAAGGTATGCCCACATTTTTATCAAAGAATAAAAATAACGGACAATAACTTATTTGTTCCACTCTGTGTGGCACCTAGGAACTGCTTTTGGCTGGTTATTGGAAATCTGGGAGCTGTTGAAACCAAATATACATGCAGCCTTTGTATAGGAATACTATGGAAAAGTGGGAACCTAACCTAAAAAAAAGATGTGATTTCACTACAGATTGACCCAGGCATTTTAGTGTTAAACTGTTCCCTGAACACCCCTCACCACCTGACTGAATCACTAAAATGTTTACTTTTGAAGATCAACATATGAAATGATAATCCTGCTCTGATCTTCACTTACCTTTCCTTTTTAAATTCGTCCTTTTCTGTTTACCTTGGACATTATTCGGTTAACTGTTCATGTTTATCTCCTGTTTCTCCCTACAAAATGGTCTGCACCCTGTATATAAATGATTGAAAAATGCTTTCAGGACAGATTCAAAGCAATAATTGTCTGAAGCCTTGAGAAAATGTGTGATGATTTCTAAGGAGATCTGTCAATTCCAGGATTGAAGCTCAGGACCAGAGAGAGAGAGACAAACAAACACACATGCATACAAACATGCATGAACACACAGCAACGTACATCAAGCATGCACACATATAGACACATACATACTTACGTCCTTACATCTACACAGACACACATTTATTTCTTGGTATTACGACAATCTTCCAAAGTTTTCAGATGATGTGATTGTTTAAAGCATTGTAAACTGAGGAGGATAATGTCGAACTTCAAAAAGACTGACAAGTTGATGAAATGGGTGGACAGGTGGCAGATGAAATTAAACATAGAACAGCATGAAATAATTCATTTTGGTAGGAAGAATATGAAGAGAGAATATTAAATTGAGGAACCTGGGTATGTATGTGCAGAAATCATTGAAGGTGGCAGAGCAGGTTAAGAATGCAGTTAACAAGCATAGAATAAAAGAGCAATGCAGTTATGCTAGATTTGTTTACAACATTGATTCCGCCTCAACTAGGGATCATATCCTATTCTGGGTGCCAAACCTTAGAAAAGATGTAAAATCATTAGAGACAGGTTCACAAGAAAGTGAGGAACTTCAGTTAAGTAGGTAGATTGGAGAGGAGAAGTTTAAAGGGTCCATTCAGTTTAGATAGGGAAAAGTTGTTCCCACCAGTTAGATAGATTGAGAACAAGAATGCCCAGATATTTATATCCTGAATAGTCACAGGTGAGGTCCCAGAAGACTGAAGATTGGCTGACATGGTGCCACTATTTAAGAAAGGTGGTAAGGAAAAGCCGGGGAGCTATAGACCGGTGATGTTGCTGGTGGGCAAGTTGTTGGAGGGAATCATGAGGGACAGGATGTACATGTATTTGGAAAGGCAAAGACTGATTAGGTATAGTCAACATGGCTTTGTGCATGGGAAATCAAGTCTCGTGAACTCAATTGAGTTTTTTGAAGAAGTAGCAGAGGATTGATTAGGGGAGAGCAGTGGATGTGATCAATATGGACTTCAGTAAGGTGATCGACAAGGTTCCCCATGCAAGACTGTTTAGCAAGCTTAGATCTCACTGAACACAGGAGGACAAGCCATTTGGATACAGAATTGGCTCAAAGGTAGAAGATAGAGGGAGGTGGTGGAGGGTTGTTTTTCAGACTGGAGGCCTGTGACCAGTGGAATGCCACAAGGATTGGTGCTGGGTTCACTACTTTTCATCATTTATATAAATGATTTGGATTTGAGTGTAAGAGGTAGAGTTAGTAAGTTTGCAGATGACACCAAAATTGGAGGTGAAGTGGACAGCGAAGAAGGTTACCTCAGACTACAACAGGATCTTGACCAGATGAGCCAATGGACTGAGAAGTGGCAGATGGAGTTTAATTCAGATAAATGTGAGGTGCTGCATTTTGGAAAAGCAAGTCTCAGCAGGACTTATACACTTAATGGTCAGGTCCTAGGGAGGGCTGCTGAACAAAAAGACCTTGGAGTGCAAGTTCATAGCTTGTCGAAAGTGGAGTTGCAGGTAGATAGGATAATGAAGAAGGTGTTTGGTATGCTTTCCTTTATTGGTCAGAGTATTGAGTACAGTAGTTGGGAGGTCATGTTACGGCTATACAGGCCACTTTTGGAATACTGCTTGCAATTCTGGTGTCCTTCCTATCAGAAGGATGTTGTGAGACCTGAAAGGGCTCAGAAAAGATTTTCAAGGGTGTTGCCAGATTTGGAGGTTTTGAGCTATTGGGAGAGGCTGAATAGGCTGGGACTGTGTTCCCTGGAGCATTGGTGGCTGGGTGGTAACCTTACAGAGATTTATAACAATATGAGGGGTGTGGATAGGGTAAATAGACATAGTCTTTTTCCTGGGGTGGGGGTGTCCAGAACTAGAAGACATAGGTTTAGGGTGAGAGGGAAAAGATATAAAAGAGACCTAAAGGACAACTTGTTCACTCAGAGGGTGGTTCATGTATGGAATGAGCTGCCAGAGGAAGTGGGAGAGGCTAGTACAATTGCAGCATTTAAAAGGCATCTGGATATGTATATGAATAGGAAGGGTTTGGACGGATGTGGGCCAGGTGCTGGCAGGTGGGACTAGATTGGGTTAGGATATCTGGTTGGCATGGACAAGTTGGACCAAAGGATCTGTTTCTGTGCTGTAGTTTCTAGTCTCTGTGACCAGATGACTTGCCTAGATGGGTGAAGCTCCAACAACACTCAAGAAGCTTGACACCATCCAAAACAAAGCAGCCCGCTTGATTAGTGCCATATCCACAAGCATCCAGTGCCTCCATCACCGAAGCTTAGTGGGAGTGGTGTGTACTATCCACAAGATGCACTGCAGAAACTCACCAAAGATTCTCAGACAGCACCTTCTAAGCCCATGACCACTTCCACCTGGAAGGACAAGGGCAGCAGTTACATGGGAGTACTATCACCTGAGCACCTGCAGCACATGGATTGTGGCTCAAGAGGGCAGTTCACCGTTGCCTTCTCAAGGACAACTAGGGACAGGCAATAAATGTTGGCCAGCCAGCGACGCTCATGTCCCACAGTGAATAAATGTTTGCAAAAAAAAGTCTGTTTATTGTCCAGATTTCAAGTGTCATAGAGTCATACAGCATGGAAACAGACCCTTTGGTCCAATCAGCCCATATTGAACATAATCCCAAACTAAACTAACCCCACCTGTCTGCGCCTGGCCCATTTCCCTCCAAACCTTTCCTATTCACGTACATATCCAAATGTCTTTTAAACTTTGTAATTGCACCCACATCCACCTCTTCTTCAGGAAGTTCATTCCATATGTACACCACCCCCGTATAAAAAAATACTGTCTTTTATTTCTTTTTCAAATATCTCTCCTTTCACTTTTAAAAATGTGCCCCCGGTTTGGGGGGGGGGGGGGGGGGTGGCGGGGGGGGGGGGGCGGTGGGGGGTGGGTGGCAGGGGGGGTGGGGGGGGGGGGTGGCGGGGGGGGGTGGGGGGGGGGGGGTGGGTGGTGCGGGAAACACCTACCATTAACTCTATCTATACTTCTCATTATTTTATAAACTTCTATCAGGTTACCTCTCAACCTCCTACACTCCAGTGAAAAAAGTCCCAGCCTATCTAATCTTTCTTTATAACTCACACCTTCCTTACCTGGCAGCCTCCTGGTAAATCTCTTCTGAAGGCTGAACAATATCCTACCTATAACTGAGCGACCGGAACTGGACACAGTACTCCATATCCCTGAACTTCCTTCATTAGATGCTTGATGTTTTATAGTATCAAAGAGATGCTTTGAATTTAGTGTTTTTATCCAATGTGTAGCAGTTGTGAAATAAGTTATGTGATAAGGCAGTTCAAGTGGACAAATCAAATAAGTTCAATAGATTAATGCATTTCTAGAGTGAGGCGATTTAGTGTAGTGTGAGAATTCTGCTAACCAGCCTTTGAAATCTATTACAAAGAGATGTGCTTACTGGCCATCTATTTCCTTAAAGTTCTTAGAATATTCTGAAACTCCCAATGAGTCTGAACTGTTATTTGCCATTGGTGAAACAGACCTTCAAATAAGCCAGAACAAAGAAAGTTGACAAGATATCCATGAGCTGGTAAATAGGTTGGTGTTTGTCCTTTCAAATGTCCTGTTACATTTGTTTGCCATTTTAGAGAGCTGCCTCTTTTGCCTTTTGTTAAAAAGTGAAATTTGTACAAGTAAGGGATGATGTACAGACCTGATCTCTGGTGAAAACCTAAATTGGTCCTGGGATGCAACTTCCAGGATGAGATGTATGGCCTGAGGTTGGGTAAAGGCTAGGTGTGCAGCATTTCACGGCCCCACAATCCATTCTGCTGATTTCAGATTATATTTCTGCAAATTTCGGGCCTCTCTGCCATTTCATTTCAATTTCTGTGAAACCCTAGACAGCTACCTTTGGCTCATTAATCAAGATGGAGTGGGTGGTGTATCCTAACTGATCCAGTTCTTGTTCAATGGCCAGGCGTGAATTTTATCGATGATATTGGATGGTGACTTGGAATTAAAAAGTGGTTGATTTAACACATGCCAGTCCACAACCCTTGGCCTGAGGCTAACTCTAGTTTCCCTAACGTTGAATTTTACTGGTCTATGTGATTTAGTTTCCCATAGAGCAATGCATAATCTTCTGAAGCTCCTTCCAATGTGTGATATGGTTGGACATTAAATTACAACAATATAATGTAAAGGTAATATTCTGAGTTTCTTTTTCAGGAAGAATGCAGTGGAAATGGAACTGGCCAAGTGTAAGATTGACATGATGTCACTCAACAGCCAACTCCTTGACGCAATCCAACAGAAACTCAACCTCTCTCAGCAGCTAGAGGCCTGGCAGGTAGGTCAAAGGGCAGAGTGTTCCAGTACCAACCTTACCAGGGTCTCTTTTGAACCTAGTGATTTAAATTATTGTCACAGTTTGATGAATCTTAAACCAGGTCTTGATGAGACTTCATTATTTCTACATCATCTGGAGGAAAAGTTGCTTAAAAGGTGATGTGTTGCAATAGCATTCTTTGCATCCAAAAATAAATATCTAACAATATTTCCTGAGATAACTAGGTTAGATATCTTTCTCACATGACAATCTCTTTTTCCACCTTATGAATTTGGGAATATTGAGAGAATTTCACTGGTATATGCTGATCCTGTTAAGAGAATCCTCAATGTAATTTCAGTTCATTCGGTTAACATGATGAATCTCTTACTTGTTACACTGACAATTGCCAAAAACCTCGTGAATTTGTCTTTGACTCCGTGTACCTTCTGATGTGAAATTTCAACTTCGGCTTTCTGAAAATCTAGGAGTTTTTCCCTTTAAACATTTCCAGTTGACTATTTTTCAGTTATATCTTCTGTGATTTCTAGTAATCTGGGAGGTTCTACTCATAGTAAACCAGAATGATACTGCCTAAACACTGTCTATGCTTGTATAATACATGGACATTATGCTTTGAAATGTTGAGTATTTTCCCCATCACCAATGATAGACCAGTCTAGCTCAGCTACCTTGATCTGGAATTGGGGTGATTAAATTTTGTGCTCGTTAAGTCTATGAAGGAATTAAATACTCCAACATATTTTTTAAAAATAGGACACATTATGGGTGGCATAGTGGCTCAGTGGTTAGCACCAGGGACCCGGATTCAATTCCAGCCTCAGGAGACTGTGCAAACACCAGACAGATATTCTCCCCGTGTCTGCATGAGTTTCCTCCCTCAGTCCAAAGATGTGCAGATTAGTTGGATTGGCCATGCTAAATTGCTCATAGTCTCCAGGAGTGTGCCGGCTAGATGGAGTAGCCATGGGAAGTGCAGGATTGCAGGGACAGGCTAAGGGGGTGGGATGGTCTTCTGAGGATCAGTGTAAACTCACTGGGCCGAATGGCCTGATTCCACACTACAGAGATTCTGAATCTACTCCCCTAAGCTAATGCTTTGAACTGAATTCAGTCAAAATTGCAACCAATTTGGAATGCTACATTTTGTATCTAAGGAAAGGAAATTCAGAATGGGTGACATAGTGGGCAAAAGCCTGCTAAATAAAGATTAATGGGCAGTAAAATGTTGCAATAAGTCCGAATCCTGGTTTTTAATTCCAAAATACTTGCTACAATTACAGTGTTTAGGCACTGAATCCTGAAGTTGCATAAATGAATATTGAAAACAGGAGACTAGAATGAACAAGTTTCTTCCATATATTATACAAAATATTATTTTATAATTAATAATGCCAACCACTAAATTTCTGATCACATCTGATCCTGAAAATTGTAAGTAAATACTTAGAAAGTAATGGAGATGGGTGTCAGGGATGTGGCCTGAAACATTAAAAACCTTAAATGGATGCATTTGAATAGTCAGCCACCTGATTTGATTTTTCTGGGCTATTCTCAGTGTGCCACAGTAATTATAAACATGATCACCTTTGAATCCCTGTAGGGATCTGCAGAGGTACCTGTACTGTGGAAATTTCTTTATGATAAAGGGAATATGCTGGGTAGATATGGATATTTGAGGAGAGCAGTGTATGTTAGGAGCATCGTGGTTAGTGGAGTAGTGGTATTGCATTTCGCCCATGTAACACTTTAATAAATAATCCAACAAGGAAACGCTTTTGTTCTTGTTGCTTCAGAGTCTTGTGTTTTCTTCCCTCTTTTCCTTTCTGCTGCAGTTTGCTTCCTCAGGGCTTTTCACTATCTGGCTCCTCTGGTTTCTCATCTAGTGGCCTTTCCCAGCTACTGTACAAGCAGACTATTGTAAGCCCCCTCCTGCCTCTGAGGTGAGCTTTAATTGTCACATCTCACCCCATCTACTTGTTAGAATGTCTCCCCATTCCATCCATTCGTCATCTTTGGCTATTCCTGAGTTTTGGAATGTTCCATTCTCACAAGGTCCTCTTCAGCCATTTCCATGGGATACAGTTGTGAGTGATGGGCAGAATGAGCTTTGGCTTCTCAAGTTAGCTGCAGATAGCTGTTGGGTTTTACAGGTCAGAAAATGCTTGGCAAGTGACCATCAGAATTATCTCCCATCATGCTTACTTTCAGTCCTGATCAGCCTTATTCCCACTGCACTAAAACCTGATGTATT
Source organism: Hemiscyllium ocellatum (assembly GCF_020745735.1). Taxonomy (NCBI): domain Eukaryota; kingdom Metazoa; phylum Chordata; class Chondrichthyes; order Orectolobiformes; family Hemiscylliidae; genus Hemiscyllium; species Hemiscyllium ocellatum. The sequence continues at coordinate 46,058,133 of NC_083424.1, forward strand.
TGTTGTGATATTCATTGCACATTGCTTCACCAGTGAAGTGACTCATTATCCCAGGGATCATTCAACCATCAGTTCCACTAAGATTGATTTCTGACCAGTGAATGAATCTGTATTTAGAATAATAATTGCAGCAGGCCATTTCTTTATGGTTTATACCTGACCTATATTGCATTAAATTGTTGTTCTTCCAACTAACACCGTCAATGTGTTTGGCCAAACATAGAGCATGTAAGACAGATGCTGTATTAACCACCACAAACACTCTGATCTGAGAAATAGTCTAAGTGACTGTGTTTCAGGAAATAATGATTTCTAAATGCTCTCACTTTGAGTTTGAAGTGAGATCACGGAATGGCTATTGCAATGCAGTAGGGATGAACAAATTCTCCTCTCTATTATCAACACAACACTAACCAATCCCTGACTCAGCTTCCCAATCCTGACATTCCTTATTCTGCACGGAAGCAAGTGTAAGCTCCCCTCTTTGACCCTTATTCCAATTCCTCTCTGTGCCAAGCTGCCTAGCTTTCACTGGACAACACCTGATCCTCCTGTGCCTCAGTGTTAGGAATACAGTCAACTTAGCTCAGACCTTCCCTGTTTTTTCTGTTCTTCATTATCCTTTCAACACTCACCACTGTATATACAAGGAAAGTTGTTCTACAGTCCCAAAGCTGTAAAATCTACTCCTCCAGCCTGTTGTGAGTAGCTCCGAGGTGTGGCTTGCAGCAACATCTGGTTTGATCATTGTCATGCTCTGTGAGATCATCCGCAAGCAGTGTAACTTTAAATGTGTGGCATGTGCTGACTTCTGTTCCCCTCCTTGCAGGATGATATGCACAGGGTCATTGACCAGCAGTTAATGGACAAACAACAGAGAGAGTGTTATCCGCCAGCTCAATCCTACCGGAACAGCTGCAGCATGAGGCACAAAGTCATCTCCTCGGTGAGACTGGAACGAAATCGACAAGAGGTCGTTGGGGCAGAAGGGAAAAGTCCCTTCTCATTTTTCAAGAAGAATTAATTTTCTTTGTAACTGCTAAAGAGACAATTGTGGATTTGGCAGGGCTTCAAGAGATTCTTTGTACAAAGAGTGTTCCACTGAATTGGGAAGAAAATTTGTTCTTCCTGGGCTCAGGCAATACTTCCATTCACCCGCAAAAGGGAAGCAGGTTGGTGTAGTAGAGCAAACCCTGGGTGGTCGAACAAGTGAGATAGCCTTGTCACTGGAGATGTCCTCACGCTTTTACTGGTGCCCAAATAGTCGTGGACAAAGGTTCTTGTACATGGAGTGTTGCACGACCATACTGTACATAACAGGTTAAATCAAATTGTGTTGATAAGTTCAATTATTCTCTCAAAAAATTAAATTCAAAAGAATGTAAATGTGCAAGAAATGAGTTGAAGAATGTCTGATTTGAGAAGGACTGGATGTTTGTATAGTATGTTTTGAGATAGTTGGACTGGTTGCCCTTAAAGAATTGTATAAGACAGCAAACCCATATACATCCATACTAAGTAATGTACAGCACCCTGTGAACATTGCACTTCAGATGATTCACATGGAATACAGCTGCATGTGCATGTATGGTGTGGGCAGTTCACTGTGTGCCTGTGGAATGTATTGTTTGTCTGAGTCATACCTGTTCAGTATACCGTAAGATAATTCACTTTGCACAAGTTCAGTATTGAAGTGAATTTTGTGTTGTTGTATAAGGTGCTCCATAAAATCATCTTTGCAGAAAGCCTGTGGGTACGAAGTCACTATGCGAGTGTAAGGTTGTCTGAATATGAAGTATTGGTCAGTATAGTCAATATTCCACAGTACATACCTTGATGGACTCATGGTGAATGATCGTGGTGTGAAATATGTCACGAATTTTGGGAAAATGAAAAGTACAAGAGTCCCTGGGATGTTTGACTGCAGCTGTAAAGAGAAAAGACAGATTCATGTTTTCTATACAGGTATAAAATTAAAACACAGAAGGGATTGTCACCTGACCCATTCTGGCTGATTGTGAGACTGTCACTTAGGTGTTGGGTTAACTGGGTACTCGTATCAGAAATTGCAGGCATGTGATGCTGCTAAAAAGTTAATTGACTAAAGAAATGACTGAACATCCACAATTTCCAATGTAGCTGTCCCGTGGGCATCCAGTTGCAGAACCATTAACCTACCCTTTCTCTTTTCAGACATTAATGGAAGCATTGTGTATTTAAAGATCTTCTATTTAATTTAACATTCAGTGAAAGATTGGATACAGAGTCCTATCCAGAAGAGTTGGGTTATGTCTGTACTGTGTACTGTGGAATCATGCAAGCTCGAATGTAGGTTGAGATAGCATACTTTTTGCCTAATCGGTATGGAGCAGTGCACTGTATGTTTATGAAGTGATGGACAGCACAAGACTGTTGTGGAATTATGTGCAAATGTGCAAATTGTATGGTGTGTTTGAAATTGCAGACTGTACAAATCTGGGAACAAATTGAGACAGTGCACGTTAATGTTGAGTAAGCAAGTATCCCTGGATAGCAGCATGGGACAGTACATTGTGTATGCTATGGTCAAGGTCTCTATGCCTAAGCCGTATAGTGGATAGGTTGGGATAACTGATTGTATGCCTGTTTGTCAACTGAGGACATGCATCATGTGTTGGAAAGAATGAGTTTGTTCTTCTCTGTAGAGAGTAGAGTGTTAGGGGAGTATTTATAATTTATTATTGTAATTATCGTAGAGTTGTAACCTGGGAAAATACACGTGAATAATTGTGTGGAGTCATGTGGTATGTATGTGCATGATGTGAATAGTATACTTTTTGCTTGTGAAGTAAATTGTGTGACTATGCACCCTATGCCTATAAACCACATAAAGATAAACACAGTGCATTACTACTAGGGTGCTCAATCGTGTGAGAGAGCCTATTAGGAGCTGTGTTGAATGTGCTGTGAACATACAGAATGTCAGTGCATCATTACTGTGTCATATATGATGGATGTGATCTGAAACTTCCTATTTGGTTTTTGATGTTTGCAGGCAATTTAAGTCAGTGACCTCTTTGAATTTTCATGCATAACTGCACATGTGCAGTACTTTTACAGGGACCAACCTGTGTATCACCTGCGTGGGGATTTTAGCATCACTGTGCAGCCTTGCAGATTTGAGGGTGAATTGTCTGTGCAATATGGTGCTGGTAACACACCTGCCTGCAATACACAATATTAAATGTACTGTACACCCTGTACAGTACTCTCTGTGGTATTTGATGATGCACCATGAACAGTGTATTACTGCATCTGTGCATCATCTACCTACACAGTAAAGGATACTGCACTCTGTATCTGTGCAGTAGTGTACCACGTGCCTTTCCAGTTGAGTGTGTGTGCGCCTGTCTGATAATGCGCCATGTGCATGTATATGTAAGAATATATCCTGCGCATGTCCACTGTGGTGTGGGCTAGTGTAATGTGTGCCTCAAGCCTATATAGTTCGCTAGTGCACCACATATGGTATGTGATGGATTGTCATGTGCTTTTATGTTATAAGATGTCATCATCCGGCGAATGTCACCTCCCTGTTGTCTTGAGTCTGTTACTTGTGCTTGTGACGTTTACAATGAGATTGCGTGGTATTTGCCTCTGCAGTGTCTATGGTGCAATGGCACCACCTGCTGTACAAGATAGCATGAGGAATGGCGTTTGTTAGACACTACAGAATGGGACAGTGTACTCGGTGCCTATACGTGATCGTGGATTGTTAATAGTGTGTGCCTAAGTGGTACGGTTGGGTGTTGGATTTTTGGGGTCATGTAAACCTAACCTGTGCAGCAGTTTGCCACGTGTCTGTACAAGCATAGCATGGTTCTTAGCTGGGACTGGGGGAGCGCCATAATCTAGATACATTTCTGGGTGCCTTTGGAATTGGAATTGTATAAGGCACAACATAGGGTCTTATGTAGTGTTCACAGGCAGACCATGTGCCTGATCAGTAAAATCACATGGAGTCGTGTACTGTTCCTCAACAGTACTGTGTGCCTGTGCAATAGGTTGTGGGTTATGTTTTAGCTATCTATTGAGAGGGAACACGGGCAGGCTAGTGAAATACAAATGGTCAGCACAGTGAGTTTGTGGTTAAACTGGTGGGATGTATCACTTGTTCTGCACTCGCTTCGTGTCACTTCAGCTGTAGGGTTTTTTTTGCACCCACCCCAGCAATGTAACCTAAAGATCAAACCTGACAGTGAGCCATGCAGAGCAGGGAGGTTTCAGGTTCAACCTCTGCACAGTGCTAAACTAACAAAAGTCGGTCAGGATAGCAGTTGCTGCTTGGCCTTTACCTCTTCCCTGGACTGGGCTATTATCAGTTGATGATTGCTTTGGTCATTAATATTGAGCTGCTAATGGATAAAGCTGAGATGAGGATAAAGGCTCAGTTGTGAAGTCATTCGGTTTAGATCACCTGTCTGAGCTTGTAGTGATCAGCACCTTCAGGAGCGGAGAGGGGCGAGGTGGGTGGGTGGGGGGAGACCTTCTAAGACTAGAGGATTATTTTTTCTGTGAATTTTGATGGTAATACTATTTTGGCCGGACATTTTACTGTGCAAAACCGGTCAAAGTGAATGCAACTCCACTCTTACCGTTTGAAATTTAAGCAAACACAAAAAAAATTGTGGATGCTAAAATCTGAAATCAGAATAGGAAAAGGCTGGAAAATACTCCATAGATCTGGCAGCGTATTTGGAGAGAGAAACATTACGCTGTTTCTTTCTCCACAAGTCAAGTAATCTCCACGGAATCTGGCTGACAAGTACACATTGTCCCACAATATTTTTTATCAGAAGCTCATCTGTTCTGTTGTATAGTGTTTAAACGTTTCACTTCCTTGCGATATACTCTTTTATCAATGAGAATTAGTGTCTCAGCAATTACCAAAACGCAGACTTGTGGCAGACTGACAGTATCTACCTTGATTGTGCAATAATGAGATGTATTTTAAGTTATATTGATTGTAAAGTTGCCACCGATCCACTGTTACCTTTTAAGACTCTTCAGTTATGGCTGGGCTCTGCTCAGCCCTGTCAGAATTGCCCAAATACATCTCTCTCAAAACATCTACATCCTTCTGACAGTCACGGGATGTTTATAAAAGTCAAACTGTTCAGAAATTATAAATCAGCCATTTGAGATTCAGTCTTATGTTTTACAATGTCATCTGAGCTTTTATTTTAGGTCACTGCCTTAAAATATTAACCCTTTGGGCACAGGGTTTGACATTTTTAAGATTTGGACATTTTCTGCACTCGATACATATTGACTGTGACATTGGGGGGCAGGGGATTTAGTGACATGATCATTTCACTTAAGCCATTTCAGGGGCCCCCAGACTTCCATCCATTTTACCTTTAACCTCATAAGCAACCAGAAAGAACTCTCAGCACTGCTTCAACCAACTCCTGTATTCCTGTTCTATCACCAGGATTCCTACTTGGTCCAGATAACATACAAACTGCTCACATCTGGACTAAAATGGACAATGGTGCTTCCACCCAACTGCTCTGTTACCCAGTATTCTTATCCAACAACACACCTGTATAAAGCCTTATTGACAAAGGGAGTGAATAGTGCCAACCCAACCCAGTTAAAGGGAATTAATGCAGAAACAACTGGCGAGAGGGCTGCAGGAGCCACTCAGCTGCCCGGTTTCTGTGTTTGCAATCTCTAGTTTATGATGTTAGTCAGGGCTGTGAACAGCTCATGTATTGATTAAATTCCCTCCAGAGTGGGGAGCTGAAGAACACCTCACTGCTGAGAAGCAATGGATGTCACAGAGTGGCTTAAATTGGCTGTATATAATAAAGAGCTTGAATTTTTTTTCTATATTGAAAAGGTTTCATATCAGTATAGATGATTTGTAACTGAAATACAGTTTACTGTTTAATTTGTATATGAAAAGAGATACATAATACAAATGCTTATTTTTTAGTAAAAATGCTGCTGCCTTTTTATAGTCTTGTCTTGTACTGAGCTTGAAAAGCTCCTTAAACAGATATTTCTATGAAGTGTGTCTGTTCCAGAGCCACTGTAATAATAAAGCCAAATGTGGACAGAAAACTGGTGTGCTGTCCTTATATTCTTGCACTCTGGGCTCTTTTACCTGTATTCTTGAGAGTGGCTGAATGAGTGGCATTGGTCTGTCATTCAAGCATGCAAGGTTTGAACTGAGTGTGTTTGCCAAGTTATCTGGTCTTTGCCAGTTTGTCCATCACCATCTTGGCTGAAGGAATATTACAGCCTGAGCAGTGCTGGAGACTGCTCTGTGTGTGTGTGGTGTGGAGGGGGGGGGGGGTGTAATCTGTCGCTAGCTTGGACTCTGCTGTGATGTTCTCAGCCACCCCACCCTCCCAGACGTACACATTTTGGACGGTTGCCAGACGGACAGCTCTGCACCCCCAAGTGGCTGCTCAGGTATCTGTGCAGTCAGATGGAGGGCAGGCATCACAGCTACCTCTCTTGCCAAACACTTCACTTTTGCACATCAAGTTAACTCTGGAATGGACACTTCACATTGAAAGATCAATTTACTTGGGAAACCCACAGAATTGTGCCAACTAGATTGCACGCAGTAACGCTGCCCTCCAGCCACTGTCTCCTGAAGGGATGGCTGAATGGTTGCTCCCAGCTGATCCAATGCCTGTTAGACTCAGCATGAAGTGACCCCACCTGACCTCTCTTGATGCAGTGAACTAGTCTAAATGAACATTAGTAGAAATTGAAACAATTATTTGCATTGTAAATGTGACTTCCTGTTTCAGGTATGTGTATATGTTTTTAGGCAGATCTAATCCACGTCTTTTTCAATATCCCCTCAATGCATTACATTTTTAAAGGAATATACGCCTTCTTTTAAAACATCTTTAGCTTTCTAACATTAAACCCCAAACACCGAGATCATCAGGAAATAGTGACAATCTAATGGGCGTAGTAACCCAAGCCTGGGTTGATGTTTGAGTTCAAACACCACCACAACAAATTCAATAAATCTAGATGAAAATGCTAGAGCAAATGTGATCCGCATATTCATTTTGATAAGATTAATGTCCCGCATTAAAGGAAGGACAAAGACCAGGCTTATTCACAGTTGAGTGAACGTGATTCTCGGCTACAGTCTATTAAACTGGCTGCATTGATCACATACCAGAAATGCCTGAGGTCAAGCAGTAATCAGTAAAAAGCAATAGTGCTAAAGTATGCCCACAGCCAATTCATGTTACTTCGCTATGGCATGTTAACAGTTTATAGGATGCAACACACAACCCTTTTTTTTCCTATCTCATATATTACAATTTCCATTTAAACTAATCCCTCACTTATTCATAGCATCCTCCAGCACATTAGGAAAATGTTCGGCCCATCATGACACTGCTGGCTTTTTGAAACAGCTGTAAAGTGAGTTCCACAGACCCTTCCTGATCTCTCAGCATTGTGATTTTCTCTTTTAGAAACGCTCTTTCCAAATGGCTATTGAAAGTTGCCATTGAACTTTGTGCACTGCCATCTCAGGTAGCACATTGTAGATCACAGTAACACCTCACACTCCACCACTAACCTTGAGTAAGGACTAGGAGCTGGGCTAGACCATTCAGCGTTTCAAGCCCTTACTGCTAAATCAGTAAAACCTTCGTGCACTATCCTTGTTCCCTTGTTTTTCATATGTCGATCGATTTGTAGAATATCCCAAAGCCACTTATAGCTAGCGTTTGTGTGGCCTACATTGGAGGTACCATTGGATGGGGAGTGATTACAAACAGTGATCATAACCAGGAATTCAATATTCTGAACTAGCACAAGTTGTTATCTTTGGAGTTTGTTTTTCTGATGAGGTTTTGCTGAAATAGTGACCTATTCTGTTCCTGACGACATTCTATTCCTATTTAACTCCTGCTCCTCTTTGGTGTTGCATTCAAACAAATTTGATTAGGCCCAACCTTCTAAAGCATTAACTTCAATTCTCAACATTAAACCACATAAGAGATTCACTAATGTTTCATTTCAAATTGCAAGATTATTTTAATGGGGTTAGATTTTATGTTGAATCACATTAATTGAGTCTCCTCCATTGTTAAGGCCCGTGTACAGCTCTGTCATCATATTGGGGCAATATGTTGGGTTTGGGTTAAAAATAAAGACAATGATGCCCTGTCACTTTTATTGCAGACTTGCCCCCTCGTCCATAAAGCAAGTGCCATAAGATGAACAAAAACTGAAAATAATGGCAGCATCTGTGAAGAGAGGAACACTTGTCTTCATTGCTTGGACCTTTGAGAATAGAAGTTGGGACATCATGCTGAAGTTGTACAAGATTTCAGTGAGGCCTGTTCTGGAGTACTGTGTCCCGTTCTAAGCTTGAGAGGGTTCAGAAAAGATTTACCAAGATGCGGCTGAGACTGGAGGGTTTGAGTTATAGGGAGAGGTTGGAAGGCTTTTGGAAATGTTTTTCACTGAAATTTCTTACAGAAGAAATACAGCACAGAGAGGCCGTTCAACCCAAACAATCCATGCTGGTATTTGTGAAACACTGAAGCCTCTTCCCAACTTTTTTTTAGATTAGATTACTTACAGTATGGAAACAGGCCCTTCAGCCCAACAAGTCCACACCGACCCTCCGAAGAACAACCCACCCAGACCCATTCCCCTACACCTAACACTACAGGCTATTTAGCATGGCCAATTCACCTAACCTGTACATCTTTGGACTGTGGGAGGAAACCGGAGCACCCAGAGGAAACCCACGGGGAGAACGCGCAAACTCCACACAGACAGTAGCCTGAGGCGGGAATTGAACCCGGGTCTCTGAGGCAGCAGTGCTAACCACTGTGCCACCCGTTCCTTAGGTGAATCTCCATTGAACAAATCTAACCTCAAGTACATCTGAAATGTTCACTTCTTCACTCCCTGGGGTAGTGAGCTCCACGTTCTCACCACACGTTGGTTGAAGAAGTTTCTTTGAATTTCCTATTGGATTTCTTGATTATCTTATACTGATAGCATCCAGTTAGACTCCTTCCCAATAGTCAAACACATTCTCTGTATCCACTCTGTCAAAGCTCTGCGTAATTACTTAAACTTTTGTAACCCAACTCTGCTGATTATGCCTGACACATTGGAAGATGGTTATGGTTGTTGAAAGTCAGTCATCCTAGCTCCAGGACATCTCTTACAAGTTCCTAAAGTAGTGTCCTTGGCCCAAACATCTTCAGCTGCTTCATCAAAGACTTTCTATCCATCATAATATCAGAAATGATTGTACAATGTTCAGCACCATTCGTGATTGCTTAGATACTGAAGCAGTCCATGTTCAAATGTAACAAGATCTGGATAATATCCAGACTTGGGCTGATAAGTGGCAAGTAACAATAGCATCACACAACTGTCAGGCAATGGCCATCACCAATAAGAGACAATCAAACTACTGTCCCTTGACATTCAATGACATTGCCATCACTGAATCCCTGACAATTAGGATCCTTTGGTTATCATTGACCAGAAACTCAACTGGACTCTCCACATAAACACAGTGCTACAAGAGCAGGTTAGAAACTAGGGAACACTGCAGTGAGTAACTCACCTCCTGAATTCACGAAGCCTGTCCACCATCTACAAAGCACGTGGCAGGTGTGTGATGGAATACTCCCCACTTGCCTGAATGACTGCCCGTCCAACAAAACTCAAGAAGCTTGACACCATCCAGGACAAAGCTGCCTGTTGATTGGCGCTTCCTCCACCATTGATGCTCCATACGCAACGCTGCTACTATCTACAAGATACACTGCAAAAATTCACCAAAGATTTTGATACTGCCTTCCAAATCCATGTCCATGTCTATCTAGAAGGACAAGGGCAGCAAATACATGGGAGCATCAGCATCTTCAAGTTCTCCTCCAAGCTGCTTACCATCCTGACTAGAAAATATATTGCCATTACTTCACTGTCACTAGGTCAAAATTCTGGACTGCAGTAGTTCAAGGTGGCAGCTCACTCCCACCTTCTCAAGGGCAACGAGGGACAAGGTAAACACTGGCCCAGCCAGCTAAGCCCATGTCCCACAAATGAATTTTTAAAAAATTAAACCACTTCTAATGTCGTCCCTCAGCTTTGTTTGTTCAAGAGACTCAATCTGTTAATCCTGGCCTGATATATATTCCTGATGTAATGCCTATGGATCTTCTATACGGTCTCTCCAATGCCTTTGCATTCTTTTGTATGATACTGACCAGAGCTACATGCACAAGCTATTGACCTGAAATGTTTACTCTATTTCTGTCTTCACTGGTACTCCCAGAAATGGTCTGATTCTATGCTGTATAATTCTATGACTCATTTTCTTTTTATTTCAGTTTGGCTTCTCCATGCATCCCCACTGCTTCTGCAAACACAGGCTGAAGTGTTCCCTGTTGATGCTCCTCCCACTACAGCGTATTTAGACAGCATCTCCCAAACTCTCAATCACCACCATCCACAAGGACAAGGGCAGCTGATGCATGGGAACACCACCTCCTGCGAGTTCCTATTAAAACACACATAGCATCCTCACTTGGATAGATATCACCGTTCCTTCAGTGTCGCTAGATCCAAATCCTGGAGCTCCCTCCCCAGAGCATTGTAGGTGTTCCTACACCACCTGGACTGCAGCAGTGCAAGAGGGCAGCTCATCATCACCTTCTCAAGGGCAACTGAGAATGGGCACTAATCAGCCAATGATGCCCACATCCCATGAATGATTGATCAGATAATCTGTTGTAATATTCTGACCATTTGCAGACTTTTAGTCAGTTCTTCAACCACTGTCATGCTCTCTCAGAGAAGCCAGTCATGCACCTTAGTTCTGCAAATGAATGGAATGAAGACATGTGTGTGACTGTTAATAGATCGCACAGGGAACCATAGAGAGAGACTCAGCTCCCCAAAAATTAAAGAAAGGCAAATGGTGTGACAGGAAAAAAGTGAAGAAAAATAATTGAAAAATGGTTGAGCTTTAAATGGGGAGATGATGATAGCGAGGTTCCTTACCTTCACTGAGCTCAATCCCAGGCATGAGCTATACAACTCCAGTGTCAAGGTTAGAGTGATGCTGGAAAAGCACAGCAGGTCAGGCAGCATCTGAGGAGCAGGAAAGATCAACATTCCGGGCAAAAGCCCTTCATCAGGTGAAAGACGTTTACCCGAAGTATCGATTTTTCCTGCTCCTCGGATGCTGCCTGACCTGCTGTGCTTTTCCAGCATCTCTCTAATCTCCAGCGTCTGCAGTACCCACTTCTGCCTTCACATCTCCGGGGGTCACTTGTACTGAGACCAAATCCAGGAGCACTAGCAAATCAAGGGACAATGTACGTTAGGATCACTGAGACTGTTTATTGGAAATCAGCGCGCCTAAATAAGGGAATTGGTCATTGAAGAAATAAGTGAAACCAAAAAAGGGAGGTAATGAACAAGGTACCATGGCGAAATGATGTAATTTTGGGGGCAGGAGTCTTTTCATGGTTTTTTAAAAAATATCAGATGGTAACAGATTTGATGGCAGATTTGAATTCAATAAAAATCTGACCAGGGCAGTGGTAGACGTCCGGATCGTGGCCACTGCCACTCCACACCTTAAAACGGCGGTGCTCGGACCCGACATAGTGCACTAGTTGGAGGACGTTCAGGTGTGCAGTGGGATGCCGTCCGCGCTCACCCCAGCCCGGACGGAATTTCACATTGGCCCAAGGTCCCGTACTTCCCGCGGGAGCCTGTGCCCCACAACCTGAGCCGCCTCCAGAATTTTATTTTTGTTCCTTTTAGGGATGTATCACAGCGGGCCCTGTACAGACTGCTGCTGCACACCGTCCACCTCTTCTCCCTCATCCACCGCCCGGACACGCCTTGGCATGCCCATTTGCACAGTGGAGGGCTCTCTACGAGGGAGTCCTCCCCCTTTCTCTCGGGGATCTGGGGTGGAGGGTGCTGAATGCAGCAGAACCCTGCAACTGCAGATTGCGGTGGTTCACGGACACCCAGCCCAACTGCTTGTTCTGTGGTGCTGTGGAGTCCGTGGACCACGTGTATATTGGGTGTGGGCATTTGCACTCCCTTTTTAGTTTTCTAGAGAACCTTCTCCTCTGTTTTTGGTTACGCTTCAGTCCCACGCTCCTGATCTTCGGGCACCTGGTACGAAGGAGGGAGGGCAGGTCCGAAGACCTCCTCGTGGGTCTGCTCCTGGGCCTGGCCAAACTGGCCATAAACAGGTCCAGGCAGCGGGCCGTGGAGGGGGTCGTTAGGGCCGATTCCATGGCTACATTCGAGCCTGGGTGTCCCTGGAGAGGGAGCACACAGTGTCCACCGACACCCTGGAGTTGTTCAGGGAGAGGTGGGCGCCGCAGGGAGTGGAGTGCATCATTTCCCCCTCCAACTCTATTTTGATTTAATCCCTGCCCTCCCCTTCACTGTTTTGATCACACAGCATTGCCCTTTGATGTGAAGGGCACTGCTTGTCACTGGCCACTCGGGTGTTCTCCTATCTTCCTGGTGGTGGAAATTGAATAAAGATTCGTGCACCTTGTGTCTCTCACTGTGTCTCACACCTGCACACACACACACCATGGGTGCTGGGGAAAAATAAGCACTACCGCAGTTAGAGGATGGTGTGGGGGTAAAGTATAAAAAAAACACAATAAAAATGTCGGACTAATGGCATCAAAGTAACTATTGTCCATTATTGTAAAGTCCTGTCTGGTTCACTAATGTCCTATTGGGAAGGAAATCTGCTCTCTGTACCCAGGTGGCATGGTGGTTCACAGCGCGAGGTACCTGTGTTCAATTCCAGGCTTGGACAACTGTCTATCTGAGATTTGCACATTCTCCCTGTGTCTGTGCGGGTTTCCTCTGGGCGTTCCAGTTTCCTCTCACCGGTGCATTGGCCATGCTAAATTCCTCAGTAGGTAGGTTAGCCAGGGGAAATACGCTGTCAGTGGAATAGTGGGTCTGAGTGGGATGCTCTTTGGAGCATTGTCAGCTGAAAGGCCTCTATCTGCACAATCGTTTTAGGTGCGACTCAATCCCACAGCATGTTGCTGATTCTTAAATGCTCTCTGGGCAATAACTGGTGGTCTAACCAGTTACGCACTCACAAACTGTAAATGAATAAAATGAGAAACATGCAGGTGAAGGTCTTGCACTGGTTACAAAGGAGATCTTGTGGGGGCTGATGACAGCATCGTTGCCTCTGAACCAGAATTTCAGGTTTAAATCCCAATCCAGGATTTCTTGGCAGAGAACATGTGTTCACAATGCATCTGAGCAGGCTGATTAACATATCCTTCCAACACATTCCCCCAGTCGCTGTAGTAAAAGCATGAGATAGTCCTAGTCTGCCATCATGGACAGAAAGCTTCAGCCTCTGACAGATTATTCTCAGAGACCCCTTTTCAAACATTACCAGAGAATAGAGTGTTACTAATCACTCAGGGAATTCATAGTTGCTTTGCAACATTGAGCTGTGGATAGCGATGGCAGAAACTCTGATTTCTTTAGTGTGTTTTGGAAGGAGTTGCTGGTTGGTCAAGTTATGAACCCATCTTTCTTTGCCATCCAAGGCCACGCTGGGATTCAAACTCAGAGGTTCTGGAGGTACACCACAAACCTTCAATCTAACCAGTCCACTGTCTGTCTTTAATCCTGTCCATGTTTCTGAGGGTTAGGCCATTGGCTTCCATCGGATTAACCCTTGCCATGTGCAAAGCTCTGTGGTGGTTTGCCAATGCCTTCTGCTGACCAGGAAACTCTCTTACTGCCTGCCATCAGGCAAAGTGGAAGAAATTATAGGCTGACAATCAATCTGTCTGGCTACATTACGGAAACCCTTCCACTGCCAATAACTCTCAATGTGCAACTCAAACCTGGAAGGTCTGTCCCAGAGGTAGGAGAGCTACCATTGTGTCCCATAGGACCTCCTCAATACACTCAGTACAATGTCTGAAATGGTACGTTCAAACGTATGACATCTCCAGAACCTGCTTCTATTTTAAATGTGACAATATGGATGAGAGAAACGTGTGAATTAATGATTCATTTGACTTACACTTACCCGCTATTTCTATGCCCATAGAAGGTTTGTTTGAATTTCCTTTCCTGACAACTGTTACTCCAGTTTAATTTTCTCTCTTTCATGCTTATTTTCCCCTGAAAAAAATGTCAATTGCATTTGGTCTGGTTCTTCGCTTGAAAAATGCACCTTACGTGCATAATGCAACATCTTTGTTTTTGTCCCTGTCTCTCTCGTTGTGCTGGTATGTGGCTCCCCTTCCTGTCATCAGAACAGCACCCCTAGCTGCTCTCTCAGCTGGATGTAAAATATCCCATGACATTACACCCAAAATAGCTGAGGGCCTTTCTCTGGCTCCCTGGCCAATATTTATCTCTCAAAACAGAACACCACAGTGGGACATCTTGTGGTCACCAAAGGCACTATATGAATGTATGTCTTTTTTTATCATCCAGTACTTACACCAAATGTTTACACCAAATGTTGATGCAATGATTCAATTCAAGAGATACCAGGCATCGGGGAGCAGGAGGAACAGAAAACACAATCAAAATGTAAGTATTTCTTTACAGAACTTTCACTTCGAGTCATAGAGTCATAGAAATATACAGCATGGAAACAGACCCTTCGATCCAACTTTTCCACGCTGACCAGATATCCCAACCTAATCTAGTCCCATTTGCCAGCACTTGACCCATATCCCTCCAAACCCTTCCTATTCACATACCTATCCAGATGCTTTTAAATGTTGTAATTGTACCAGCCTCCACCACTTCCTCTGGCAGCTCATTCCACACACACACCACATTCTGCGTGAAAAGGTTACCCTTTAGGTCCCTTTTAAATCTTTTGCCTTTCACCCTATACTTTCTAGTTTTGGTCTCTCCCACCCCAGGGTAAAGACCTTGCCTATTTACCCTATCCATGTGCCTCATGCTTTCACAAACCTCTCTAAGGTCACCCTCAGCCTCCGACGCTCCAGGGAAAACAGCCCCAGCCTATTCAGCCTCTCCCTGTAGTTCAAACCCTCCAACCCTGACAACATTCTTGGAAATCTTTTCTGAACCCTTTCAAATTTCACAACATCCTTTCTAAAGGAGGAAAACATGAAGTGCACACAATATTCTAAAAGTGGCCTAACCAATGCCCTGTATGCCCTGTACAGCCACAACATGACCTCCCAACTCCTATACTCAATGCTCTGACCAATGAAGGCAAGCATGCCAAATGCCTTCCTCCTTATCCTGACTACCTGAGATACCACTTTCAAGGAGCTCTTTTCCATACTCTCTTTGTTCAGCAACATGCCCCAGGACCTTACCATTAACTGTATAAATTTTGCCCTGATTTGCCTTTCCACATTTATCTAATTAATCTCCATCTGCCATTCCTTGGCCCAGTGACCCATCTGATCAAGGAATGAGGTAATGTATTTTGCAAAGTCTAATTCTAGAGCGAACTATCCTGTAAACTGAAGAGCCTTGGGAAAGTCGATGAGCAGAGAGATCTGGGAGTTCATGTCCATTGTACCCTGAAGGTGGCTTCACAGGGGGATAGAGTGGTCAAGGAGGCACAAGGTATGCTTGCCTTCATTGGACGGGGTATTGAGTATGAGAGCTGGCAGGTCATGTTAAAATTGTACAAGACTTTGGTTCAGCCGCATTTAGAATACTGTGTGCAGTTCTGGTCGCCACGTTACCAAAAGGATGTGGACACTTTGGAGGGAGTGCAGAGAAGGTTTACGAGGATGTTGCCTGGTATGGAAGGTGCTAGCTATGAAGAGAGGTTGAGTAGGTTAGGATTGTTTTCATTAGAAAACAGGAGATTAAGGGGGGACCTGATTGTGGTCTACAAAATCATGAAGGGTATAATCAGGGTAGATAGAGATAAGCTTTTTCCTAGGGTGAGCGATTCAATAACAAGAGGTCACGTGTTCAAGGTGAGAGGTGAAAAGTTTAAGGGGGATATCTGCAGCAGGTACTTTACACAGAGGGTGGTAGGTGCCTGGAATGCGTTACCAGCAGAGGTAGTAGAGGCAGGCACGGTAGATTAATTTAAAGTGCATGATAGATGCATGAGTAGATGGAGATCAGTGGGATACAGATACTTAGGAATTGACCAACAGGTTTAGACAGTGGATTTGGATCGGCTCAGGCTTGGAGGGCCGAAGGGCCTGTTCCTGGGCTGTAGACTTTCTTTGTTCTTTGTAAGATCCCATTGTACTCTGAGGTAACCTTCTTCACTGCCCACCACACCTCCAATTTGAGCAACTTCCACTGAATTTCGTGCACGCCAAGTGTAGAATATTGAATTAGGCTGTTGAATGTTCAGTTAGGACATAAGTGTTACACTGTTCAAATATGTTGTGACCAGAATTGTATGCAATACCTGAGCTTACTGAGAATGGGAGATTAATTAGCACTTGGCACAGAGCTCTGTCCATGGCATGCTGAAGTTCACATCCTGCATGGCCTTTGCACAATGAAATCAGTCATGAAGATGGAGAGAAATGGCCTGATTTTTGTGGCCTTGCTGTTAGAGGTACCTGGTGCTTATGCTGATCTTGGTGTAGCAGCTGGAGTCATGGTGTCAGGTGTCAGTTTATCACTCAGAGATGCCTTATTGGTTTGTGATGCTCCAGGATGCCTGCTGATGGATACTATCAAAAACTTTCTTGGTAACATCTATTGTCTGATATGCCAGTCCCTTTGTGTTATGTTTCTGATCTATGTGCGACATGATCTACCAATGCAGAAAGCTGCCTGGTTGTTGTGAAAGGTACTATCCACTCCTGCTTTCAAACGGTTGAGGAGCACCTTGCTGAAGAGCTTGCCAGCAAAGTTATGACCCTGGTCTCCAGGGCATTGGCTATGAGGAAAGGTTAACCAGGTGAGGATTGTTCCCACTGGAAAGGCTGAGAGGACACCTGATAGAGGTCTACAGAATTATGAAAGGCATAGATCAGGTGGATAGTCAGAGGCTTTCCCCCAGGGATGATGTTTCACTTGCAAGGGGCCACAGGTTCAAGGAGAGAAAGGGATGTTTAAGGTAGATGTGCGAGGGAAGACGTTCACACAATGGAATGCACTGCCAGAAGAGGTGGTGGAAGCAGGCACATTAACAACAGTTCAGAGGCACCTAGATGGTTACAAGAATAGGGAGGGAACAGAGGAATACAGACTGAACAAGGGCAGAAGATTTGTTTTTGAGTTTAGTTAGGGCATGATGATTGACACAGGCTCGGAGGGCCGAAGGGTCTGTTCCTGTGCTGTACCTCTCTTTTGTTCTTTGTTCTTTTGACCCACCAGTTGTTCCAGTCACTAAGGTTCCCTTGCATTGGCAGTTTGAAGATTCCCATCTCCAGTCATCCAGGATCACCTCTGTTGTCCAGAATGTGTTGAACAGGAACATGAACTGTGGTGACAGTATCCTCGCCATGTTTCAACAGCCCAGTGGTACCTCACCACTCTCTGGTACCTCATTGTCCATCAGACTCTTATTGGCTCTTTGAACCTCGGATGTGACAATTTTTCCTGGGTTTACGTTCAGCTACTGAGGGGTGCTGTTGTCATCAAACAAACGTGGAGTTGGATTGGGCTGCTTAAAGATCTGCCCGATGTGTTCTTCCCACCTCGCCTCCCACTCTTTGTCCATTGAAAGTGTCCTGCTGTCCTTGTCCTTAACTGATACAGAGGCATTACTTCTTACTCCAGCCATTTCCTGCAGAGTATCTCAGTTGTTCTGACTTGCTGCTCCTTATGGCACCTTGCATTTTAAAGCTATTCCATCCTCCTTTGTCTCTCCTGCAGCTCTTCTTCACAGTTTTATCCAGTCTTCTCATTGTCTTGTCTTCACTTAGTGCTCTTCTTCTGATTCTTCTTGATCTTCATCAAATTTGTTTCACCAATCAACTTCTAATTGATTGAATAATCATCTGTGTTCACACATGACCAGTCTAAAGAGTGGCTTTGCTGTGCTTGAAAGTTCTGTTTATTTTTGTAAATTTGTCAAAATATTAAATTTCTAATAAAAATATCTTTAAAAAAAAAGAGTGGCTTTGCCAACTTTGGTCTAAGTATCTGCTCTGAGATAAACCAAGACAATAACGGCCAGACAGCAACAAGGCTCCTCCATCACCAGCCGAGAACAGGACGTCAAGGACATCAGACAGTTGCCCGCCTTGGGAATTTTAAAATTCCAGATTGGGAGATGTAGAAATCAACGTCCACACAAAAACTGGCAAAATGACATAGGTCTTCCACCAGCTTCAGACAGTGTGATCATCCAACACCATTAGCTTGGGCCATCAGTCTGTGGCTCCATGTATCTACTGAACTAACTGCACTCTCTGCCAGCAAGACATAGAAGAGGACAGCAAAGGTCTGAGGCAAAGTGGATGTCTTTCTCTGACTCTCCTTTTGTAAGATCCTGGTTATCCTTGGAGTCACCAATGAGGAAGCCTTGCAGATGACAAATCAGCGGTGCACGTGGGACATAGTGACTGAGAGACTGACCAGACACATGCTTGGCTAACTGTAAGTGCAGAGGGACAATAAGGTGGACACCCCATGTCATGTTGAAGTTGACCAAAAGAAACCTGGCGAAGAACATTTGGGAGGACCTTCCAGAGTGGGACAACACCTGGGCTGGGACAAAAGAGATGATTACGGGAGGCAGAGACTTGCTGCTCATAGTTCCTCTTGTCCTGTGTGGAACAAAGTCTAATGACAGAGGGCAAGTGATTAACATATTCATAATAGGGTTAGAGTTGCAGAGGGTGAGAGGTCATAGAGTCATAGAGTCCTACAGCATGGAGACAGGGCCTTTGCCCAAACTGGTCCATGCTGACCAAAATGTCCATCCATGCTCACCCCATTTCCCTACACTTGCCCCATATCCTTCTAAACCTTTCCTATCCACGTATTTGTCCAAATGCCTTTTAAATGTTGTTAATGTTCCTCCCTTAACCATTCCGCTGGCAGCTCATTCCATATGCGTACCACCCTCTGTGTAAAAAAAGTTACCCCTCAGGTTCCCTTTTATTCTTTCCCCTCTAACCTTCACCTGATATCCTCTAGTCCTTGATTTCCCGACCCTGGGAAAAAGACTGGGTGCATTCACTATATAATGATCTTATACACTTCGATAAGAGCCCCCCTCAGTCTCCTACGCTCTAAAGGAAAATATCCTAGCTTGTCCAAAATCTCCCCGGTGAGTCCTGGCAGCATCCTTGTAAATTTTTTCTGCACTCTTTCCAGTTTAAAAACATCCTTCCTATAACAAGGTCAAGACTAGCAATAAACCCTGGTTACAGAGGCTGATTGATTAGCAAATAGAAATAATACACTACTTACAGACAGTATGAAATTAACAAATATTAAGAGTAAGTGAATAATCACACAACACCAGGTTATAGTCCAGTAGATTTAATTGGAAGCATTAGCTTTCGGAGCGCTGCTCTTTCATCAGGTGATTGTGGAGAACACAGTTGTAAGACAAAATTTGTTGCAAAAGTTTACAGTGTGATGTCACTGAAATGATATATTGAATAAGACCTGGATTGTCTGTTAAGTCCCTCATCTTTTAGAATGACCATATTGGTTTCAGTTCCTTCATATATAGATTGCAAAACTTTTTTAGAAGTTCTCAAGTGAACTTTAGCAGTTGGTGTCATGTTGGCCCAGATAATGCATTGAAGGTAATTCTAAAAGTCAAGAGACTTAACAAACAATCCAGGTCTTTTTCAATATATAATTTCAGTTACATCACACTGTAAACTTTTGCTATAAATTCTGGGTCTTAATGTTATACTCCACAAGTGTGCCACTTGGTGGGCGGCACGGTGGCACAGTGGTTAGCACTGCTGCCTCACAGCACCTGAGACCCGGGTTCATTTCCCGACTCAGGTGACTGACTGTGTGGAGTTTGCACGTTCTCCCCGTGTCTGCGTGGGTTTCCTCCGGGTGCTCCGGTTTCCTCCCACAGTCCAAAGATGTGCGGGTCAGGTGAATTGGCCATGCTAAATTGCCCGTAGTGTTAGGTAAGGGGTAAATGTAGGGGTATGGGTGGGTTTCGCTTCGGCGGGTCGGTGTGGACTTGTTGGGCCGAAGGGCCTGTTTCCACACTGTAAGTCTAATCTAAAAAAAAACCACCTGATGAAGGAGCAGTGCTCTGAAAGTTAGTGCTTCCAAATAAACCTGTTGGACTATAGTCTGTGTTGTGTAACTCTTAATTTTGCACAGTGGCTCAGTGCTGCCTCACAGCACCAGAGACCCGGGTTTGATTCCAGCCTTGGGTGACTATCTGTGTGGAGTTTGCACATTCTCCCTGTGTCTATGTGGGTTTCCACCCACAGTCCATAGATTGGCCGGTCAGGTGAATTGGCCTTGTTAAATTGCCCATAGTGTTAGGTACATTTGTCAGAGGGAAATGGATTTGGGGGATTTACTCTTTGGAGAGTTGGTATGGACTTGTTGGGCCGAAGGGCCTGCTTCCACACTGTAGGGAGTCTAATCTAAAATTAAGTACATCCCAGTCCAACACCAGCACCTCCAAATCATGATTACCACTAAGCACTAATTACAGAGGGTATGAAATTAACAAACAATAATCAGGTTAAGGTTACAGAGGGTGTGAAGATAACAAAATTAATAATAAACTCTAGTTACAAATGGCCATGGGTTAACAAATATTATTATTAAACACGAGTTCCGGAGGATGAGAGGTTATGAGACGCTGGTTATGAGGAGTGACAGATGAATCCAGTATACCCCAATGGTTATAGGTAATAAATAAAGACTGGGAGTATATCCAGTGCAGAGTGGTCATGTGAACCGGGGCTGCAGTTGCCAGGAGCTGACGGGTGGCCAGTGGTCAGAGCTGCCTCGGGAGCAGTTTAACACCGACCCTCTCCCCTCCCAGTGCTCAGTGTGAGTCCGAGCTCAGCCGAAGCTGCCCCGATGTCTCAGGCGGCCGTCAAAGCGGACCTCAAGGAATCTTTGGAAGAAAGTCCAGCGGCAGACACTGACAATGAAGCGCAGCAGGAGAAGATGTCCCCGAAATATATCTTCCTCACCATATTCTCCTGTTTCTGTCCGTCTTATCCCATTAACATCGTGGCGTTCGTCTTTTCGATGATGGTGAGTGAACAGCAGCTTTTAGAGCGCCCTGTGATCGCTGGTCACACTCACACTCACACTCACACGTAATCCCTGAGTGTGTTTCTGTCAAGCAAGTGCCTGTAAAAGTTTCAGACCGTGACAGGTTGGTAACTGTAGACATCCTTTGGCACTAGTTTCTCAGCAGCGCCTCCTCCTGGAGTTTGTCTTGGCCGGAGTGGTCACCCGGAGTTCACGGGCGACCTGCAGGTTCCTGTGGTTTCCCCAGGGCGCTGGGAGAATCCCTCTGGTTGTGTCCTCCAGCCTGGACAAGCCCACCCCGCTCATAGTCATTCACTGCAACTTCTGGCGGCTGTTCGAGGTGGACTGCTCTTGTGTGAGTTGGGATAACACGGGGTGGGGAGGGGGGAGTTGCCCTACCTGAACCCCAAGATATCCCAACATGACATGCAACAGTCGAGGAAGTACTTTGGGTGTGTACTGATTGCTCTAGTGTGGTTCCCATACTGTGTGAAACTGCCCCCAGTGTAATTAGTCTGGTATACTCTGTAGACAGATGAGTGGTCAGCTCTCCAGTTATCATTACTGAGGTTTGAACTGAAGACCCCACTCTGTTGGTCTTCTATGGTTGATCCTCCAATGTGTGTGACTGCCTCGGACAACAAGATGGTGTCTGAGCCCACATGGCATCAAGCGGTATGAATAAGGTTGGAAGTCAATGGTAATGGAGAGGGAAGCACCACTGACTAAAATCCCACCAAAGGCCGTTCGTGATTCCTGGAAGCCAACCATCTCAGCCCAGGAGATCACTGAAGGAAGTCATTTTCTAATCAACTGTATTCAGACACATTATTACAAAGCTCTGGGGCAGGTGGGACTTACAGTAGAAGGGTTTCATAGAATCCCTACGGTGTGGAAGCAGGCCATTCGACCCATCGAGTCCACACCGGCCCTCCAAAAAGCTTCCCACCCACATCCTATCCCTGTCACCTTGCATGTCCCATGGTCAATCCACCTAACCTGCACAGCTTTGGACTGTGGGAGGAAACTGGAGCACCCAGAGGACACCCCACACAAACATGGGGCGAATGTGCAAACTCCACATACACAGTCACCCAAGGGTGGGGCTGGGCCTGGGCCCCCGTGAGGCAGCAGTGCTAACCACTGAGTCACTGTCCCACCACCGTGCTGACCTGAAGGCTGACCTTTCAGGTTTGGGTTAATAAATGTTAAGTATTAATCATGCCAGGTTGTGATTTTGTCCAACAAGAGAGAAACTAGCCATCTCCCCTTGCAATTTAAATGCATTTTCAGAGCTGACCATCAACATTGTGGAGTTACTACTGGCCAGAGCTAAGCTACAACTACAAGAGGAGATCAACTCTCTGGGAGTCCAGCAGGGACTCAGCTGACCCCATGAGGTCTGTCCACCATCTCCAAGGCACAAGTGAGGTGTGTGATGGAATACTCCCCACTTGCCTGGATGAGTGCAGCTCTACCCACACTCAAGAAGTTTGACACCATCTGGGACAAAGCAGTCTGTCTGCTGGCTACATTATCCACCTTCCATCGGTACCCGGCTTGGCGTGTGCTGTGCATCAGCTTTGGTTCTGTGCAGCACCCTGCCCTCTGCTCGAGAAGCCTGTGGGTTCGAGCCCACTGCGGAGCATTAACCACGTGATCCAGGCTGACACTGCTGCAGGGGTCTTGTCATGGCAGGTAAACTGCCTGCCCTCTGAACTGGATGTGAAAGATCCCTGGCATTTTTTGAAGAGTAGGGAAGACATCGCTGACCGACATTTATGCCTTAGTCAATACCGGCAGTGATTTGGCCTTTTTCTTGAGGAACGTAATATTGATCTCTGATTGAACAAGGGATCTGAGCATCATTGGCAAGACCTACATTGTTGAAAATGTGTTGCTGGAAAAGCGCAGCAGGTCAGGCAGCATCCAAGGAACAAGAGATTCGACGTTTCGGGCATAAGCCCTTCTAAGGCCTTAAACATTCAGTCAATGCACATTGGTGAAAGCAGTGTGTACCATCTACAAAATGGATGACAATAACTTGCAAAACCATCTTTGGCAGCACCTTTCAAATCCATGGGTTCTACCACCCAGAAGGAGCAGAGAGCAGATGAGAACACCATCACCTGCAAGCTCCCCCCACATCATATACCATCCTGACTTGAAACGACACCACCATTTCTACACTGTCCTCCAATGAAAATCCAGGACCTCCCTTTGTCGTTGCATCCTGGGTGTATTGCACTGCACTCTTAAGGGTAATTAGGTATGGACAGTGTAGGTCTTCGAGGAGAAAGTGAGGTCTGCAGATGCTGGAGATCAGAGCTGAAAATGTGTTGCTGGAAAAGCGCAGCAGGTCAGGCAGCATCCAAGGAACAGGAGATTCGACGTTTCAGGCATAAGCCCTTAGAAACGTCGAATCTCTTGTTCCTTGGATGCTGCCTGACCTGCTGCGCTTTTCCAGCAACACATTTTCAACAATGATGCTCAGATCCCTTGTTCAATCAGAGATCAATATGACGTTCCTCAAGAAAAAGGCCAAATCACTGCCGGTATTGACTAAGGCATAAATGTCGGTCAGCGATGTCTTCCCTACTCTTCAAAAAATGCCAGGGATCTTTCACACCCAGTTCAGAGGGCAGGCAGTTTACCTGCCATGACAAGACCCCTGCAGCAGTGTCAGCCTGGATCACGTGGTTAATGCTCCGCAGTGGGCTCGAACCCACAGGCTTCTCGAGCAGAGGGCAGGGTGCTGCACAGAACCAAAGCTGATGCACAGCACACGCCAGGCCAGGTACCGATGGAAGGTGAACCTTCCTGGACAGCATTAGTAAACCAAGCTGGAGTTTTAAGACAGTCCGACAACTTAATTGCCAGCAGCATTGTTTTTTTCTAAATTTCCAGCATTTTTCAAAACTGAATTTGAATTCTCAAATTGCCATGGCGGATCTTAATTTCACATCTCATCCATACATTATAGCCCATTAACATGCCCTTAGGTACGGAGCCTCAGACTAATCCATTGTCGTTGGAGTGCTGAATGCTGTATGCCTGTCACTTAAAGGATGGGATGATTAAAATTATTCCAGAACAACACCTGGATTGACTCCTTGGAGAGAAGGATGTGTATACACATTGATACAACAGGCATTCTTCCAGAAGCTTCCAATAGCTACTCTTTGATGTAATTCTAAAGGTTGCACTGAGTGGTTTCTGGTACCTGCTCCTGACTTTACACCACCCTTAATATCATGCTTTTCACCAGCAATCAACGCTCCCTGACAGTGGTAAACCGGCAACTCATACTCTGATAATGTGCCCGTTCCATGTCCTCCAGCTCATTCTAACCAACCTGGCTTTCCTCTCCTTTCTTCTAGTTTAACTTTAATTGTTATTTTTGCTCAGTATATATTGGAGCATGCCTTAAACAGCCTCACTCCTACTTCAGTGGCTCAGGGGTTAGCACTGCTGCCTCACAGCACCAGGGATCCAGGTTTGATTCCAACCTCAGGCAACTGTGTGGAGTTTGCACGTTCTCCCCGTGTCTGCGTGGGTTCCCTGAAGGTGCTCTGGTTTCCTCCCACAGTCCAAAGATGTGCAGGTCAGGTGGATTGGCTGTGCTAAATTGCCCACAGCATTCAGGAGCCTGTAGGTTAGGTGCATTAGTCAGGACAAATGTAAAATGATATGGGGAATGGGGTTAGTGTGGACTTGTTGGGCCAAATGGCCTGTTTTCAAACAGTAGGGAATTCTATGATTTTAATCTGATGTACATCTCTGCTGAATACCTGACATTTGACACTCTCCTTCTTTTCCATCAACTGAATGTTATGGAAGATTAATAAAACTCCCTGATTCTGTGTGCCTGTATATTATACAGTCATGCCTTAACTCATTCAAGTGCAATCAGCCTCTGTCTGACTCAGTACTGCCCACCTCTCACCTTAACAGTTTGGCTTCTGTTATCGGTCTAATTATTAGATTATGCGATGAGTCAGTCCATTTGCCTGTACCCTGACCCAACCCTTGGTGCTGTTCCCCACCCGTCTCTACTTGACTGGGGACCACCTGCTTGTGTCACTGTCTGACTCAAAGCCATCTGCCTGTGCTGGACTCATGCTCCTCCTCTGAGTATCTGCATACTATCTGCCTGTGTCATTGCCCATCTGGGTAAGTGCTTTGTTAGGATTAGGGTTAAAGTGCTTCCAAGTGAAGCATGGAAGGTTATTGGTAAGGCCAGTCAAGGCAAATGGTAGGGGCCTGGGGAGTTATACTGAACAAAGAGTGCAGGTCCATAGCTCCTTGAAAGTGTAGTCCCAGGTAGATAGAATAATGATGAAGGTGTTTGGTATGCTTGCTTTATTGGTCAGTGAACTGAGTATAGGAGTTGGAGGTCATGTTGAGGCTGTATAGGATATTGGCTCGGCCACTTTTGGATTACTGCGTGCATTTCTGGTCTCTCTGCTATAGGAAGAATGTTGTGAAACTTGAAAGGGTTCAGAAACAATTTGCAAGGATGTTGCCAGGGTTGGAGGGTTTGAGCTCTAGGGAGCGGCTGAATAGACTGGAGCTAATTTCCCTGGAGCATCAGAGGCTAAGAGGTGTCCTTATCGAGGTTTAATAAAATCATATTCAGCATCGGTCATGAATCCTCAGGTACTGAAGCAGTCTGTGTCCAAATGCAACATGATCTGGACAATGTCCAGGCTTGGGCTGACCAGTGGCAAGTAACATTTGTGCCACACAAATGCCAGGCTATGACCAACAAGAGACAATCTAACCACTGCCCTTAACATTTAATGGTGTTACCATCACTGAATCCACTACTATCAACATCCTGAGGGTTACCATTAACCAGAAACTCAACTGGACACACCACATAAATGCTGTGGTTACAAGAGCAGGTCAGAGGCTAGGAATACTGCGGTGCGTAACTCACCTCCTGCCTCTGGAAGGCTTGTCCACCATCTACAAGGCACAGGTCAGGAGGGTGATGGAGTGGGTGCAGCTCCAATAACACCATCCAGGACAAAGCAGCCCGCTTAATTGGCACCACATTCACAAACATTCACTCCCTCTACCAATGACATTCAGTAGCAGCAGTGTGTACTGTCTATAAGATGCCCTGCAAAAATTCACCAGAGATCCTCAGACAGCACCTTTCAAACCCATGACCGCTTCCATCTAGAAGGGCAAGGGCAGCAGATACATGGGAACACCACCATCTGTAAGTTTTTGTCCGAGCCACTCACCATCCTGACTTGGACATATATCGCCGTTCCTTCACTGTCGCTGGGTCAAAATCCTGGAAGTCCCTCCCTAATGACGTTGTGGGTCAACCCACAGCAGGTGGATTGCAGCGGTTCAAGATGGCAGCTCACCACCACCTTCTCAAGGGGCAACTAGGCCCAGCCGGCGACACTCACATCCCAAAAACAATGAATGAATAAATGAGGGTTGTGTATAGGGTGAAAAGCCAAGGTCAT
This sequence comes from Hemiscyllium ocellatum, assembly GCF_020745735.1. Taxonomy (NCBI): domain Eukaryota; kingdom Metazoa; phylum Chordata; class Chondrichthyes; order Orectolobiformes; family Hemiscylliidae; genus Hemiscyllium; species Hemiscyllium ocellatum. The sequence goes on from NC_083424.1 coordinate 46,084,835, forward strand.
TTCCCCAGGGTGGGGTGAGTCCAAAACTCGTGGATATATGTTTAAGGTGAGAGGGGAAGGATTTAAAAGGGAGCTAGGGAACAACCATTTCACGCAGAAGATGGTAAGTGTACAGAGTGAGCTGCCACAGGAAGTGGTGGAGGCTGGTACAATTACAGCAATTAAAAAAGGCACCTGAATGAGTATATGAATAGGAAAGGTTTAGAGGGGTATGGGCCAAATGCCAGCAAATGGGACTTGATTAATGTTGGCATGGACGAGTTGGACTGAAGGGTATGTTTCTGTACTGTAGCACTCTATGACTCTATGAGGTGGTTTGAACTGGGTCACTGAAGTTTATTGACTGGGTGGGTGCTGTCTCTAGGAGGTAGTAAAACCTCATGATCACTTCTGAACTGAAATGTTCATTGGAATTACGATCAGATCATTAAACTCCAGTTTACAGAGCAAATTAAGAAACGCTAGTGGCACATTATCACTTGGCAACCGTTTCCTTTGTAGATCAATTCATTATCTCACAAGAAGTGTGAGTTCTTTTGACAGTCTGTTGAGAGAAAGCTGATAACATAATGTTCTGTGTTGTGACAAAGGACAGGCTGTGCCCAAGTGGAAATACAACATGGTGATGCGGCTGGATACAGAGGGCTGAACTAATGCTGCATTGACACAGGTTCATATCTCACCATGGCAACCGGAGGAATTTAAATAAATCTGGAATCGAAATACTAGCCTTAATCATGTTGATCGCAAAGCTACTGGCTCAGATTGAAAGCCCATCTGCTTCACCCATGTCTTTTGATGTAGGGTATCTGCCATCTTTGACTGGTCTGACATACACGTAACTCCAGATCCTCAGCAACGTGACTGCCCTCTCCAGTGGCTGAGCAAGACATCCATTTCTGATAATCCAATCCAAAAATGTGGGAAAGGGATGCATCCCAATGAATTACCTGGCACTGAGTAAGGCCCTGGATCCAACAAAGACATTGTGTGCAGTTCAGGAATCCTCATCATGGGAGGGATGAGATAGCACTGGAGAGGGTGAAAAGGAAATTGAACAGGATGGTGCCTGGGCTGGAGATTTCAGTTATGGAGAGATGAGACAGACTGGGCTTTGTATCCTAAGAGCAGAGGAGACTGAGGGGGGACATAACTGAGATGTAGAAAATTATATGGGTGTAGATAGGGTAGGTAGCAAGGAGGTTTTCCCCTTGGTGAAGGGATCAATGACCAGGGCCGCACATTTTAAGGCCGGGGCAGGAGGTTTAGAGGAGATGTTATGAAAAAAGTTTTCACCCAGAGGCTGGTGGGAGTCCAGAACTCACTGCCTGTTATGGTGGTAGAGGCAGGAAGCCGCATCACATTGAAGGGGTATTTAAATATGCACTTGCACAAGGTATACAAGGCTGTAGGCCAAGTACTGGAAAATAGGTTCAGAAGAGAATTTTGCAAGGTTTGTGAAGGTTTGTAGCTCAAGTTGAGGTTTAGGGTGTAGGTTTGCTCGCTGAGCTGTAGGTTTGATATCCAGACGTTTCGTTACCTGGCTAGGTAACATCATCAGTGGCGACCTCCAAGTGAAGCGAAGCTGTTGTCTCCTGCTTTCTATTTATATCTTTCTCCTGGATGGGGTTCCTGGGGTTTGTGGTGATGTCATTTCCTGTTCGTTTTCTGAGGGGTTGATAGATGGTATCTAGATCTATGTGTTTGTTTATGGCGTTGTGGTTGGAGTGCCAGGCCTCGAGGAATTCTCTGGCATGTCTTTGCTTAGCATGTCCCAGGATAGCTGTGTTGTCCCAGTCGAAATGGTGGGTTTTTTCATCCGTGTGTAGGGCTACGAGGGAGAGAGGGTCGTGTCTTTTTGTGGCTAGCTGGTGTTCGTGTATCCTGGTGGCTAACTTTCTTCCTGTTTGTCCTACGTAGAGTTTGTGGCAGTCCTTGTATGGAATTTTATAGATGACGTTGGTTTTGTCCATGGGTTGTATAGGGTCTTTTAAGTTTGTTAGTATTTGTTTGAGAGTGTTGGTGGGTTTGTGTGCTACTAGGATTCTGAGGGGTCTTAGTAGTCTGGCTGTCATTTCTGAGATTTCTTTGATGTATGGTAAGGTGGTTAGGGTTTCTGGTTGTGTTTGGTCTGCTTGTTGTGGTTTGTTCCTGAGGAACCTGTGGACTGTATTTTTTGAGTATCGGTTCTTCTTAAATACGTTGTGTAGGTGGTTCTCCCCTGTATTCCGAAGTTTGTCTGTGCTGCAGTTGCAAGCAAAGACATGCCAGAGAATTCCTAGAGGCCTGGCACTCCAACCACAACGCCATAAATAAACACATAGATCTAGATACCATCTATCAACCCCTCAGAAAACGAACAGGAAATGACATCACCACAAACCCCAGGAACCCCATCCAGGAGAAAGATATAATTAGAAAGCAGGAGACAACAGCTTCGCTTCACTTGGAGGTTGCCACTGATGATGTTACCTAGCCAGGTAATGAAACGTCTGGATATCAAACCTACAGCTCCGCGAGCAAACCTACACCCTAAATCCCTTAGAAGAGAATGATGGCTGTTTTTGATCAGGGTGGATGCAATGGGCCAAAGGGCCTTCTGTGCTGCTGCTCTCTACAACTCTGCAACGAGTAACCTGTTGGGCAACACCTACCTCAGATTTTTCAAGCTGACAGACTCACTCAATCATATTTTCCAGTCAATGTCCCATACTTTAGTGTCACTAGTTAATCATGGGGAGGGAATTTTCAACCTTGACTTGAGATTCCTGTGGTCTCATGGCATCAGGTCAAA